>NW_016107319.1:9735214-9805989 GCF_001604975.1 Cebus imitator
AAAAAGAAAAACTATTATCAGAGTGAACAGGCAACCTACAGAATTGCAGAAAATTTTTGCAATTTATTCATGTGACAAAATGCTAACCTCCAGAATCTACAAAGAACGTAAACAAGTTTACAAGAAAAAAAACAAATAACCCCATCAAAAAGTGGGCAAAGGATATGAACAGACACTTCTCAAAAGAAGACATTTATGTGGCCAACAAACATATGAAAAAAAGGTCATCATCACTGGTCGCTAGAGAAATGCAAATCAAAACTGCAATGAGATACCATCTCATGCCACTTAGAATGGCGATAATTAAAAGTCAGGAAACAACAGAAGCTGGAGTTGATGTAAAGAAATAGGAACACTTTTACACTGTTGGTGGGGGTGTAAATTAATTCAACCATTGCGGAAGACAGTGTGGCAATTCCTCAAGGATCCAGAAATAGAAATACCATTTGACCCAGCAATCCCATTACTGGATATATATCCAAAGGATTATAAATCATTCTACTATAAACACACATACACACATATGTTTATTGCAGCACTGTTCACAATAGCAAAGAGTTGGAACCAACCCAAATGTGCATTAATGATAGACTGGATAAAGAAAATATGGCACATGTACACCATGGAATACTATGCAGCTATAAAAAATGATGAGTTCATGTCCTTTGCAGGGACATGGATGAAGCTGGAGACCATCATTCTCAGCAAACAAGAACAGAAAACTGAACACTGCATGTTCTCACTTATAAGTAGGAGCTGAATGCTGAGAACACATGGACATAGGGAGGGGAACATCACATACTGGGGCCTGTGGAGGGTAGGGGACTAGTGGAGGGATAGCATTAGGAGAAATACCCAGTGTAGATGATGGATTCATGGGTGCAGCCAACCATTATGGCACATGTGTACCTATGTAACAAACCTGCATATTCTTTACATGTACCCCAGAACTTGAAGTATTTTTTTTTAAGTATTATCAGATGATGAACGACAACAACAAAAAAGTAACTACTATGTGTTGTCACCATGATTTTGGTACAAAAAATATGAAGGATGTATTTTCAGATGAAAATACAGCAATCCTCCTCCCCAAAATGATATTTGTCAACATTTTACTGACATGTATAAATAAACAAATAATTTATCGCCTTACTTTATCACAGACCAGTAAAAAGTTTATCACAGATCAACACTAATTCATTCTCTGGCTTTAGGGGAACTGACCTAATGAACTATTAAAGGGTAAAATGCAATCAAAATCACATCAGAAGGCCTCAGTTAATGATAATGTAGCCACATAACATAAGGTAATTTAAAAACGAAAAGAAATACAGATTGAGGCCTACTACCTAATGGAAAGAAAGACAAATAATTTCCAAGCATTTATTTATTATTCAACAGTATTTAGTTCTTACTAGGTTAGGAGAACAACAATTAATAAGACTGACCTTGTCTCTGTCTTCATGGAGCTTATTAGGTTTCATCCTACAATCCTGAGGGTCTACTGTCTAGTAGAAATCAGGTAAACTACTGGAACAGAACTTTGCTATTTATATTACTCTGGCCATTTGAGCAATTGCTTGTACTCTTAAAAGAACTGAGCCATGAATATCACCAAGATAATCAACCTAGTTGGGCCATGGATTCCAACACCATGCCAAAGTCTCTGTATATTTTATATATTTTCTATGTGTATATGGGTGTGTGTGTTTGTGTCATTTGCTCCTGTTTCAACTGTCATCATTCTTCTCTAACTTCCCATTCCAGCCTGTCTGATTGATTTAAATGTCAACTTCATCAAATAGTAAATTTCTATATAGACTTGAGTTTATTCTTAAACTTCCTTATTTTGATGTCTGTTTTCTGTCAGCACCAAATTGCACTAATTCACATAATTACATATTTTTAAATTACTTAGTGTAAGTTCTCTCTTAGTGATATTCTTTTCCAAGTTTCCTTTGAAATATTCATGTATTCATTATTCTGTTGGGTTTCTTGCTGGAGTTGCCATTAGTTTTAAAAAGTAATTTATAAAATCTTAGCAATGTTCTTCTTGAAAAATTTTGTTACAAATACAGAAGGTTATTTTTTGTTAACTTTTTGAAGACATTTTATTATTTTTTAAGATAAACATATAACATTAAGCTAAAATTCCATTACGATAATTCTTCCTTGGACCAGGCTAAAGCGGTTCAAATACAGATGCCCAGTTACTAAGGGCTTTTGTTTTCTTTGAGAGAAAGGTCCAAACTGAGGTAAGGGCTTCATGCCTTTTCTCACAGTCATGACTGATCCCCTCCACCAAATCTGCACACAAAAGAGTCTCTCTCTGGTACTCTGCCCTGACCCTAATCCTTCTCATGACCATCCATAGCGATCCAAGGAAAAGAACCTGTTGATGAATATGAACCCCCATACTTGACCTTTAGAAATGCATTAATATTTTAGCTGATTTCTTCCTTTTCACTTGGTTTTTCCTTCTGTGCTTTGCCAAGCATAGGTAAGTCAATTCTGGCATCCTTTCTTTCTGAGGGATGGCGGGAGGCGGGGCTTTCGAAGGTGTTCCTATTTAAATTTCGGTTAGTCTAATTGTTCCACCTCAAGTCTCTGATGGCCTCAAGAAAGATTGCAATTTTGTGAGTTATCTGGCTTTTTCTCATTGTGAGGGTAGAGGTAGTGTTCCTTCCAACTTTCTACATTCCAGGGAAAAACAGATCTCTGGCTCATTTTTTTAATGGATACATTGTCATTGCCTCAAATGTGACATAAAGATATTTACATTTAGGCCATATTCGCTGATACAGTTGTCCCTTGGCATCTGTGCGGGATTGGTTCCAGGACCTCCGCAGATACCAAATCTGTGGATGCCCAAATTCCTCAGTAATGCAGTCAGCCTTCCGTATGCATGGGTTCTGTATCTGTGGAGTCAACCCACAGAGGATCAAAAACATTTGGAAAAAATAAAATTCCACAAAGTTTCAAAAAGCAAAACTTGAATGTGCCACCCATCAGTTACTACATTGAATCCACACGAATGAAGTGATGTGTAGGCATTGTATTAGGTATAGGTAATCTAGAGATGATTATGGGAGGATATGCATAGGTTATATGCAAATACTACATCATTTTATGTACAGATTTGAGCATCCTCAGGTTTTGGAATCCACAGCATTTCTGAAAACTATCACCCATGGACACTGACAGATGACTCTATTTGCATATAAATAACCTACACATTCTCCCTATGCTTTAAATCATCTCAATTACTTATGATAGCTAATACAATGTAAGTATTATATAAATAACTGTTATTTGTATTATTTTTATTGCTGTATTATTTTCATTATAGTAATATTATTTTTAAATATTTTTGATCCATCTCTGGTTGAATCGTGGCAGCAGAACTCACGAGTATGGAGGACTACTTGCCATTTCGCATGCTACTTTGTTCTCTGTACTAAGGTAACCTTATTTTCAAATCATTGTCACTTACCTAGTAAAATAAATCTTATGTAGAACCACAATATGCAAAAGAAATAAAGAGAAGCTGTGTAGCTGAACAAGGTTGAGTGACCAGACCCATCCTCTCTGCTCTTGTGGTGACCCCAGTGCTCCCTATGGATCAAAGGACATGGTGTGAAACATTCTGCATCACTGAAATATACCTTAGAAACTGGTCAACAGAAACTGAGAACTGAGCTTGCACATAGTCACTTCCAAACTTTTTTCAGTTCCTCACCCTAAGTATGTATATATACAAACGAGAAATATTTTTAAACATGATATTTAAAAAAAAAGAATAAAAGTTCTTATTCTGTCTTTCCATATCTAATTGGATTATTTCCCACATTCTCTGGAGGACAACCACCACCAACTTTTACCAAATGGTTGTAAAAGTAGGCTACTTTTTCTTTCCACACGCCTCTTTTCCTCTCAGTCTTGCAATACTTGGTCTATTGATTTCTCCCAAATGTAGCGCAGTCCAACCTAAGGAGCTGGCCCAATAAGGTCTTGGATGCAAGGGAAGAAAAAGATTCTGGATTCCCTCATTGGTAGAAGGCAGAACTGAACTGGCTTCATTGGGGTGGGCTTCTGTATTGTGCCCTGGGATATTCCTGCTTTCTGACTGATCGGTGCTGACCACTCCTCTCATGCCTCTGAAATTTTATTCCATATCTTATTGATAGCCACTTCTGGTAAGATGAACTCAAGTCGGAATTTCTGAACACAATTCAAGGAAGGAAGAAGGAAAAGGCAGGTGAGAAGGACAACAGACAACAATGAGAATTCCTTTTAACATCTGGCTAATTCAGCCGATTTTATAGAAGAGACAACTGTTAAGTATGCTATGTAAGTCTGAAATCACTTGTCTTAGAATTTTACATCTAATTGGTTTATCATTGCCCATTTTCAGTGGAAAAAGCTATAGTTAAAATAAGCTGGAGACTTTCTGCTATAGTTTGAGATGTATTACAGGTCAATCAGGCAGCTCACATAGAAAGGATGGACTCAAAGTATGAGCCATAGAATAGACGACCGTGCAAAATGATCATCAAGTGCAGCCTATATAATAGCTGCTATGATATGGTTAAAGAGTAAATTATAAAGTTGCCAGAGGTAAAAATGATGTCAGTAATTAACAGGTAAAATTTTGGAGTTTAAAGCCTTTCAGGAAATGGAAAGGGCTTTTCAGATTAGTCTTATCCTGAAAATTCTTCATTTCCTCCAGAAGTAAAAGAAGGATGTCATTGTGTTCACCATGGGATCACTGGGAAAATCAAAGGCAGTATGTACTAGAAATCAGAGCTGCCATATACAGTTGTGCAGCTCTGTACATGTTGTTCACTGAACAACTCTGAGGGGACTAATTTCCGCCAGAATTATATGCATACCATATAACTACATCATGGTTCATATGTGCGCTATTGACTCGAACAGAATATTTTGGAATCCTGGCCTGTCCTCTACTAATCCTATAATATTGGAGGAGTTATTTAACCTCTCACTGCTTCTATTTTATTATCTATCAAATAATAAGGTGAAAAATTTTTCATATAGGCTAGTAGTAAATATTAAATGGATAATAGTAAAAAGGTTTTATATTTATTTATTTATATTTTTTATTTTTATTTTTTATTTTTGAGTTAGGGTCTTGCTCTGTCATCCAGGCTGGAGTGCAGTGGTGCAATTTCAGCTCACTGCAACGTCTGTCTCCCAAGTTCAAGAGATTCTCCTGCCTCAGCCTCCCAAGTAGCTGGGATTACAGGTGTATGCCACCACACCTGGCTAATTTTTGTATTTTTAGTAGAGACAGGGTTTTACCATGTTGGCCGGTCTGGTCTTGAACTCCTGGTCTTAAGTCATCTGCCCACCTCAGCCTTCCAAAGTGCTGGAATTACAGGTGTGAGCCACCACACCCAGCCATAAAAAGTTCTTAATCCCATGCTGTGGGCAGAATAGTGGCCCCCAAGGATGTCCACATCCTAATCTCCAGAACCTGTAGACATTACATTACATGCTGTTACATTACAAATGGAAATTAAAGTTGCAGATGAAATTAAGGTAGCTAGTCAGCTGGCCTTACAATAAGAATATTATCCAGGATTATCTGGATGGGCCCAGTGTAATCATGTGGCTGTTTAAAAGCGAACAGGAAAGCTGAAGAGTGAGCCAGAGAGAGACGCAACAGGAGAAAGAGGGTGAGAGATTTGAAGCATGAGAGGGACTCAACCTGCCATTGCTGGCTGAAGATAGAAGAAGGGGCTATGAGCCAAAAAATGTGGGCAGCCTCTAGAAGAGGGGGATCCAGTCTTTTGGCTTCCCTGATCCACATTGGAAAAATTGTCTTGAGTCATACATAAAATACATGGACACTAAAAATAGGTGATGAGCTTAAATTTTAAAAAGCAAAAAAAATCTCATATTGTTTTAAGAAAGTTTATGAATTTGTGTTGGGCTGCATTCAAAGCTGTCCTGGGCCATATGCAGCCAATAGGCTGTGGGTTAGACAGGCTTGCTCTAGAAGCTGGGAGCCTTCCTCAGCTAAAAAGCCAGCAAGGAAACAGGGACTCTAATCCTACAATTGCAAGGAGCAGAATTCTGCCAAAAACCTGATAGAGCAATGAAAGGGATTCTTCCCTAGATCCTCCAGAAAGGAATGCAGTCTGTTGACGCCTTGATTTTAGCCCAGTGAGACCTTTTTTGGACTTCTGCTCCAAAGAACTTTAAATTACATTGTTTTAAGCCATCAAGTTTGTGACAATTTACAGTAGCAATAGAAAACTAAAACTATACTCATGTATGCGATTGCTATTATTGTTGTTTATTCATCTATTCAATCTTTAGAATATTCACTGAGAGTCTACTGTGTGCTAGGCACTGTTCTAAGTACTGGGATACCACAAGAAACAAACTATTGAGGGTCTCACCGTTCTAAAACTTGCCTCTCAGTAGAATATAACCATATAACTAGAGCAAGGGTCAGTGAAGCACTAGCTGTAGGCAGCTTGCTGAGTACACAGTTGGGCTTCCACATCTGCAGATTTGCATCTGTAGATTCAACCAACCATGGATTGAAAATATTTTTGTAAATGGATAGTTGCATCTGTATTGAATATGTATAGACTTTTTGGTTTTGTCATTATTCCCCAATTACTGTAATAAACATCTAGTTACACAGCATTTACATTGTACTAGGTAGAAATAATTTAGAAATAAAGTATACAGGAAGATATTCATAGGTTACATGCAAATACTATGTGATTTTATATAAGACACTTGAGCATCTGCAGATTTTGTTATCTCAGCAGGGGTAGGGGATGGTCTTGAAACCAATTCCCCCATAGAAACTGGGAGACAACTGTATTATCTAAGAAACTAAACCTCTTTAGAATACAGGTAATGAATGCTGAGCAATTATGGACAAAGAAGTTGAGAATTCTCTAAATTCAGTTTTTTAAAGGCACTAATACCTTTAATAATAATAAAGTAAGTGAAAATATTATAACAAAAAAGTGTAGGAAGAGAATTATTTCATAGTTCGATAAATGAACAATGTGATCTGGTCAATGCAGAGACATTTTATTAGGTTTTTACCTGGATAAAAGTGACAGTAAGGTGGAACCATATTTTATATCGAAGAGTATTTTTAGTTTATTGCATGCATAATTAAGTTAATCACTTCATAAAGTGTAAATAATTCTCATTTCATTTCAGATCATTTTGCTTTAATTAAGTACACATTTTTAAAACTCCTCAGAACCATTATAGATTCCATTCTCTGAGTCAACTCACAGAATTATGTTTTGTCTAGTCTAAGTATTTGCATATGTGTTATGTCCTTGTATTTTCACAAACATTCTGTGAAATATTTTACCTCCATTTTACTGATCAGAAACCAGGCAGAGTTAGAAAGTGGTGAATGACTCGTTTTTGCTTTTTTTTTTTTTTTTTTTTTTTTTTGAGACAGAGTTTCACTCTTGTTACCCAGGCTGGAGTGCAATGGCGCGATCTCGGCTCACCGCAACCTCCGCCTCCTAGGTTCAGGCAATTCTCCTGCCTCAGCCTCCTGAGTAGCTGGGATTACAGGCACGCGCCACCATGCCCAGCTAATTTTTTGTAGTTTTAGTAGAGACGGAGTTTCACCGTGTTGACCAGGATGGTCTCGATCTCTTGACCTCGTGATCCACCCGCCTCGGCCTCCCAAAGTGCTGGGATTACAGGCGTGAGCCTAAAACTTTGTAACGGCAGGAAAAGGGGCTTCATAGTGACCAAGGATATCAGCACCCTCCCTCTGGAGCTAATTTCTAGGGTAAAAAGCAAGAAAATGCAGCACAAATGATCACTTTCATCTCTACTAAAAGCTATGGAGACGCCTGCCAAAATAAAGAAACCCACCCCATTCAGTGCTGCAAATCTTTCAGTTTAACCTTCTGGTGGCAAAGGAAACAGCACCAATTTGCAACATTCCAGTGCTCTGAGTTGGTTTCTGGAGTTGAGGTCTGCTCTGCAAGGAGAATGAATTGATGCCATGGTCCTTTGTTACTTTCAATAAACTGCCTCTGGAATTAATAAAGGATCTTGAGAAATGAACTAATGGTGAAGGTTTAGAAGGAGGAAGTTGTCAACCTAGAAGTAAAGTAATCACAGGCTTGCTGTTGTCTTATGTTGGTGGAATATCTATGTGTTAACACTATAAGGCAACGCAGGAAGAATGTGTTAACCAGATATGTATACTTTTCTCTCTTTTAAGTAAGAAATTGTTTTCTTTGGACAACTTGGCAAAAAGCAATCATCTGTCAGTGATGCTGTAACGGGTGGTTTGGGGACATGTTTTTAAGGTTAGGCTTCCTGAAGAAAGCGACACCTGAAATTTTTAAGCAAACAAGAGAGAATTACTTGATGGACAGAGCATGATAGATTTATCTTAGGTTTACAAAAAGCACAGGGCTCAGAAAAGAAGAAACCAGAAGGAGACCATTTTGAGCAAGCGCACTGTATAGTATTGTGAGCAAGATGAAGGAAATTGATGCAAGTATTTTGAAAGCTTATGAGACCACCTAAACGTGTGATAGTAGGAAATACTTCAATAAAAGCACATTCATTTTGTGCAATATTATATACCATTAAAATCATGTTTTTGAGGATTATTTAATGGTTCTAGAAATTATTTATAATATTACTTGAAAGAGAAAGCAGGATATAAATTTCATATTCGGGATAAAAGCAGTTTTGTTATGCATATATCCACCCACCAACATGCGCAGGTGCATACCTTATCAGGTGTTACGAATATGCAAATGAAACATTAGAGTACTCTGTCTTGAGCAGGATAGGGAATGTATTAATAATATAACTGAACAATTCAAGAGCAAAATTGGCTTCAAAGGCTGATCCAAGACCAAACGTGGTGCCACGACCCCTTTTCTCACACTGCATTTTTCTGCTCTAGTTTGGTGCCATTGCTCTCATTTGCAGATAGATCCTGCCAATGAGCATGGAGAGGCTGCACATACTCTCATTCAAGTTAGATGGGAAAGAGGGTTTGAACAATATCCAGTTGGGTCCTGCTTTGCTTGACTTGTTTCTTGTTCCCAAGCCTGAACCCATCCCTGTAGCTAAGAGGGTGTAACACCTCTCACCATCCTTCCCAACCTGAGGTGAGGTAAGTTCCAGCCAAATCACATGGCTAGGAGATTCTGGTGACCCTTAAGAAAGGGGAATGGAAGAATGGGTGGTGAAGCAACAAACAAATGTTTGCTACTCATACTCTCATGCTGGGAACAATTGGAAGAAAGGATACCCCAATTTCAATTGGCTGCCATGGATTATACATATACACATATACACAGGCACACACACAAATATACATATTTAATATGGATTATAGATGATTTTATATGACTTTACAAGCTGACTTGTTTTTTAAGAATATTCCAATAATTACATATAATCTGAGAAATAAATTACAATACTCCCTAAAACCAAAGGTGCACATTTCCAACTTATCGATAAAGCCAGGCTATTTATAGATTGATAGTTTAGATACTTCTATATGGCTGTATATTGTTTAAGGCATATAGTTTTATAACTCTATGTATAGTTTTATAGTTATATGTAGACAGATACACATTATTTATAAAGTGTTTGAAACCATGGGACATGTAGTGAAGAGAGTGATTTCATCAAGCAATAGTTGAGAAATGTTATTTTTGCAATCTATTTTTTATTAAAGTTAATGGGTCTCATTAATTATAATTAATATTTTGTAGGAAAGGTTTAAATAATTATAGTCAGGAACCTCAAAAACTTTATTTAAAAAAAAAATTACTCAGGGAATGTTCTGTACTGGCCTGTGCCTGGGCTTTCCCGAGCCATTTCTCCTCTAGCCCCACCTGTCTCCATGTCAGTGTTAGCACATTGCCAGTGGTCTCCCCACAAAAGAAAGCAACGCACACACACACACCCCCTAGTAAGATAGTTCCACTGGCATTCTTGTGGACCAATGGAGGATGGGCGTCTATCACATAGCACAGCTTTAGAGACTTCCACATTCATCCTTCTACAGACATTCCCAAAACGCTCTCTCCCTTGGCAGCTGTCTCATCCCTCCTAGCTCACTCATCTCTGCAGTCTACATCTATTTTTTTTTCTTTTCCACCTCCTCCCTCTCTTCTGCAGCCACATGGCCTCAGCCCTACCAGCCTAGGACACTTCCTTGAGGTTAAGAGTCAAAATGTAAATGCCCTCATGAGCCAGGTGGGCAACATAAAGAAAAGAGCAGAAATTCCAGATACAAAAGACTAGTGGGGACTACAGCAAACTAGACAAAGAATGCCTCATAAAGCACTTGGTGCCTGTAGGGATGCAGACCTGGTATTCACTGGTTCTGGACTGTCAAAGAGCCACTAGAAATAGGATCTTTAATATCTTTAAAAAATACCGCATGGTCAAGGAAAAAGTATTTGCCAACCATATGAAATCCATGGGTTACCAGTTTGCAACCTCATCCTTAGATCTCTCCATTCCTTTTCCTAAGTGGGCCAAGTTAGCCCTTTCTTGGTGTCCTGAATTTATATAACCAAATATTAACCACTGTTCAGGGCAAATATCAATGACTCATCACTTAGCGCTCGTGTGTGTGTGTGTGTGTGTGTGTGTGTGTGTGTGTAGGTGGCGTGGTAGGTATAAGGTTATAGACACCAAAACTCTCCAACACAGCATTGCATCTTGCACCAAGGTTAACCTAAGTGTCAGGAAAGCTGGTTCTACTTCCTAGTTAGCCACTTCCTAGTTTTGCTCTTCTAACCCATGCCTGTAATACAAAGATAAATGCTGAAATGCCCGTAACTCTAAAATTAAAGGTACTATGTTGTACATATTTCTTTTTATGCCTTTTGTTTCCACTGGGGGTGAAAAGATACTAATGAGCCAGACATCATTCTATCATCAATGATTGGCGGTATTTAGGAGGTATCAGCATGCCCAAGCTGCTCTGACAGTCATTGTATGAGTGAGGTAAGACTGAAGAGTCAATGCCCCAAAGCAATGGCTTCAAAAATTTTTTTTTTGATCATGTATCCATCAGGATTTAGTCAAGCAAATAAAAACCACATCAGCTCTTCAAACAGAGGAATTGGTTATCTGGGTGTTGAAAGGCTGAAAGAAAAGAAAGGGAACACTATAATAATATCTAGCAATAATAACTGCAGGAATTAGCCCATGCCTTGAGAAAGAGGGACAGGGAATAGAACGTGGGGTTATTGTAACTATAAGATTGAAGAAGGGGCTCCAAAGAGCTGATGTTTATAGCTTTGAAGAGGGGGTGACATTTGACTTCTGTTGTTATCTCTGCTGCTAGAGGTCTGATAGAAGCTAAAAGAAATTGAAAGAAGCCGGAAGCTGCAGGCAATGCAGCTGCTGGAGCCATGCTGAGGGAAACAGAAACACAGAAAGGAAGCCTCTTCTCTTTCCTCCAACCTTCTCATCTACGTGCAGAAGGAACCAGCTGTCAAAGGAGGGTCCCAATGCCAACATTACAGAACACGGTAGAGAGGGGCAGAGTTGGAGTTGAGAGACAACAGGGAGATACCTGGCACAGATAGAGCCACAGTGAAAAATACACATCACGTCGGGACTCAGCATGTAGCATTTGCATGCATGTCCAACTGAAACAAGCTTCATGAACCAATGGGATGCATTGTATCTTATTTTCTATTCTATTCTATACCATTTTCATTATTAAAATACTGGTTACGCTCTCCTACGTGATTTCATAATCCACTAATGCCTTAGAGGAGTCTCAAATCTAAAATACAAGTGAATGATTCTGAGACTTCATAAGAGCAAAGTGTTTGTAGTTGACATGAAGAAGGATGTCCATCAAATTCAAACAAAATTTGAGCAACTTGGAAAACGCAGGGAAAATATAGGAATATTTGTTTTTCTAATTTCAGAGTAGTCTTTGCAAGGAAACAGAGAATGTCACTGTGGTAAAGTCATCAAGATTACATTTTAATTTTGACCCTGCCTTCTTCGTCAACATTACAGATGTCAGTTTGCAAGTAATATATGACATAGATGTTTACATGCTGGGTGGCACTGAAATGCTTAATGTCTTTTTTAGAGTCAACATTTATCAGCGTGGTGGCACATGGAAATTAGGTTTGTTTTCTTTAGTCGATGTTCGGAAAATCACAGTGCTGTCCACCGGATGGCATAAAAGTCATTACAAACAGATTCCTCTTTTGATTTCTTGGGTAATTAATCTAAAAGAGTAGACTTCTATGGCCCCAAAACACAATAGGATTGCATTATTTGCTTTTGGTTATTAGCAATTATCTTGTATTAAGTCAAACTTTCATATACATATACATGTATGTATATGATATATATATCATATACATATACATAAACTTTCATATTTCATATACATATACATATATATATGAAAGTTTGACCTAATACTAGATACTAGATAATATATATATATATATATATATTTAATTTCATTAGTAATTCAAATACTGAATTGATATTTATGAAGAGATTTGGATATCAATACTATTACAAACACAATCTCTACCATCTCTCCAAAAGGCGACCAAAAATTTGAAGAGAAACCCAGTTAAAATATGCTATACCAAAGGCAAATTAAAAGAGCAACATCGATGGTTTGACACACAGAGTTAGTGGAGTCCTTTATATATAAAACCTGGAAGAATTTTGGCTTGGATTATACAGAATTTTACCCTTTGCAATTTTTTTTTACCATGTATTTAAATTCTTCCCTGTGCATAGATTCCAAACTTCATCAGGAAATCCCAGAGCCCGAATCTAGGCTCAGATCCTGTTTCTGCCATTATCATACCCTTTGACCCTGGCAACTTATTAAACTTATTATTTAATCTTATTAAACTCCTCACCTTATATGTACAACAGTGTCTAACAATACATATTCAGTAAAAACACTATAACTATTGGATCTTTTTTCTTGTTAGATGAGGATATCTGTCAAGGTACTATGATTCTTCCAATTTATTTTACTGAAAAATATAAATACATACTAGAGAGAAAGGGGCAAGCTTTAAGCTCTACTGGAATAGAGAAGTATAATGATTGAGAGGTTGAGTTTGGAGTCTGTCCACCTAGGTTCAAATCTAGGCTCCATGACTTCCTGGGTAACCTGGATGAGTTGCTTACCCTCTCTGTGCCTCATTCTTCTCAGGTGTAAAATTAAAAAAAAAAAAAAAAAACCCACCATCTAACTCATGGAATTGTCATGTGGTGTAAAGATATGTACCTGTAAAGTGCTTTGGAACAATCCTTGGCCTACAGTAAGTATTAGTTATTACTATATTTTTATTCTTACGTCCAGAATAAAAATTCTTTGGGGATGCCAGTGGAGAAGTAAAAGCAGGATGGAATGGAAGAGAATATGAAAAAGGCATGAATTTGGAAGATACTTCAAAGTTCTGAGAGGACATCACAGCAACGCTATAGTACTCAGAGTCTCATGGAATACAGTAATAGACTAAATCACAGAATCTCTTCATTTCCAAAATGTCCCAGCTCTCTGTTCACAAGAGTTGTCCATGGAAACATATCTTTGCTTTTATAATTAGAAATTCCCAGGTTTCATAAATAAAACTTCAAGCAGAGACTACTACATCCCTAAAAGAATGGCTAAAGTAAAAAAGACAGACAATGCCAAGCGTTAGACAAAGTGTGAAGCAAACGGAACTCACGTACACAGATGGTGGTTGCATAAACTGCTAAAAATCACTTCAGAAAACTGGCTGGCTGTATCTGGGAGAGCTGAGCATATGCATTCTTTATAACCTAGAAATTTCAACCTTAGGTGTATAAGCAATACAGATGAAGGCATATATTCATCAAAAGATGTGTATATGAATGTTTATAGAGACAATATTTCTAATGGCCCAAATAAAAAACAACCCAAATTCTATCACAGGACAATGGGTAAATAAATTGCAGTATCTTCATGTAATAGAATGTCATATGTCATAGAGAATGAACAAACCATTCTTAACATAGATGAATCTCATAGACATAATATTGGGAATATTAGCCAGATATAAAAGAGTGCATATAGTTGGTCTTCGAACAACATGAGGGTGCCAACCCGTTGTGTAGTAAAAAAATCCGCATATAACGTTTGACTCCCCCAAAACTTAACTACATAGCCTAATCTTGACCAGAGGCCTTACTGATAACATAAACACCCAATTAATACATATTTTCTATGTTATATGCTAGATACTGTAGTCTTACAATAAAGGAAGCTACAGAAAATAAAATGTTATTAAGAAAATCATAAGGAAGGGAAAATATATTTAGGGTTCATTAAGGGGAGGTAGATAATCATAAAGGTCTTCATCCTCATTGTCTTCACGTTGAGTAGGCTGAAAAGGAGGAAGAGGAGGGGTTGTTCTTGCTGCCTGAGGGGTTCTGGAGGCAGAAAAGATAGAGGAGGTAAAAGGGGAGGCAGGAGAGGCAGTTTACTCTGAATAACTTTTATGGGAAAAAAATTCGCATACAAGTAGATTTGTGCAGTTCAAACCCATATTGTTCAAGGGTCAACTGTGCTTTACGATTTCATTAACATAAAGTTTGAAAGCAGGCAAAACAAACCAAATTTTAGTCAGTTTGGTTTTGAAGTCCTTTTAGCTAGTTTAGCACTGAAATCCTTTGTTCATATGTCTGTCTCCCCTATTCGATCATAACCTGATTAAGACCAGGGACTGTGTCTCATTGTATATTCAGTGTTTAACACCGAGACTGGCACATAGTAGGCTTCTAGTAAATGTGAATATAAAATAAAATTTTTAAGATATATTTCACTATACATTTTATAAAAATATAATCTGATGCCAAGTTTGCTAATACATTTTGTCAAGTAGGCTATCCAGTAGTTTATGTCAAATATCTTCTTAATATTTGACATAAGTCCACCCAAACTTTTCCTCGCTTTTCTCTGCCTTCAAATATTATTAGCAAAACTCTGCTAATCAGAGAAGAAGTAGAAGATGTCGTAAACTCTACTTTGGTTTCTTTGGTTTTGGTTTTGTTTTGTCACCCACGCTGGAATATAGTGGAACAATCACGGCTCACTGCAGCCTTGAACTTTTTTGATCAAGCAATTCTCTCATCCCAGCCCCCAAATAACTGAGACTATAAGCACACGCCACCACACCTGGCAAATACTTTTTTTTTTTTTTAATAGAGATTGTGTCTTACTATGTTGTCCAACCTGGTCTCGAACTTCTGGGCTCAAGTGATCCTCTCACTTAAGCCTCCCAAAGTGCTGGTACTACGGGCATGACCACCACACCCAGTCTCGTACTTTGTTTATTAAGTTTTCCTAATAGTTAGTTACTATAATGGAAATGTGAAAAAAAAAAAGTTTTTATATATAGCCTAAGCTGCTATCGTTTACCGGAATTATTACAACCTAACAAATGTGTTGGTTATATACTTATGTGGCCTGCTAAATTTGCAGAGATAGTGTCAAGGTAGAGAAAGGTTCCTGGCTTTGTTCTACCTTAAGCAATTTTCTGAGATTCACATCTATTACTTCAATAGAATATCAAGAAAAATGAAGTAATTATCTGAGATGCAGAGTGCTGTGGATCTGAGCACAGACAAATTCTCCTCCTGCCCTGAGATGCCAGTCCTTATTTTTCTCATGAGTCAAATCTATTTAATTCCCGTGACCTCTCTCTGATAGGAAGAGAGTATTCACAGACAACAGCAAATTATGGCACCTCGGCTATTATCACATTCTAATCATGGCTTCTTGCATTTGAGAATTAACAATACAAAGAAGAATTTGAAATGTCAATTTCTTGAGGTTCAAAAATCAGTTTCATATTTGCTCTCTTGGCAGCAGCCAAAAACGACAAATTAATAAAACATTATGTACAGTACTAAAAAATTGGGGGGTGGGCAGAGAATGGAGATTTACATCATCCATTAATCAGTGACCTAACCGGAAAAACATTAGTGAATGATTAAAGAAAGATGACCCTAAGGGACTTCAGGGGGATTCAGACAGGCTTTTGTCAAAGCCCCCAAATCTAATGTAATTTCAGGCTGGCCTCAAAATTCAATTTGTGTGGAACCTCTAAGTCATCTATTCTGCAACGACATACAGCATAATTGCATTTGAACAGCTTCCAGCACAGCACTGAGAAAATGTCTTGTTCCGGGCCCTCAGTGCCCATGAGGAAGGCAGTCCAGATGACCACACAGGAGGACGGGCTCAGTAACAGAGTCTGCCGATCCCACCTGCTGACCGTTGCCCTCCACAGGAAGCACATGTTTCTGCTTAATTCCTGCCAGCTTTTGGCTGTCAGGTAGGGCATCTGCAACAGGCAGTTCCCGAGGGCTGCCACCTGGTGCTGTCAGTCGGCCTCAGACCAACAAGGAAAAGGGGAGGCATTCATCGATGTGCTTATTTTTCTGTGTTTAGAGTATTTCTTGGGACTCAGAGTTTTCACTTGGCAAGTTAACTGGTCTCTTTAGTTAGGAGGGAAAAAAAGGAATTTTGCTTGCTTTCCTTTAACTCAGAGTTCCCTTCTTTGGAAAAGCTATTTTGTAATACCTGGTTCACCCTCATTAAGTGTCTGCAGCTTCTCCACGGTACTGCATAGTTGCTTGAAAATATACTTGAAAGTTACATTCTCATCATCATAATCTGAAAAATAGTCATTAAATCCCATTATTTTTAAATGTGTAGTTATAAACAATCACAAACAGGCAATTACAAAGTTAGATCCTATTAGAAAGATTAGACAAAAACAAAACAAAAATAAATGTCCCAGGAGGAAGATGGAGCATTCCTTAGAAAATACCATTTTTGGCTCGTCTCAGTAGTTTATAGCATGCAAAGAAATAAAATATGTTCAGTGAATGTCAACAGTTAAATGATATTTCAACCTTAAAATGAGTGCTTCTTTTGATCCAAAAACAACTTATATTTAATTTTCACTCATACCTTTCATTTTGCATCTACAAATGCAGTACAACTTTCCATAAAACCAATTAGACGTAATGGAATTGATTGAAGAGGACACATGATTTGCTTTTACCAGATTGCTTTAAGTAGTAGCCCAATTGTGAATAGGAATTAGCACTTGGGTAAGAAGGAGACTATTGCCGTAAGGTCTTAGTTTGTTTGTGCTGCTCTAACAATATGCTATAGACTGGGTCATACAGAAACAACAGAAATGTGTTGCCCACAGGTGTGGGTGGAGGTGGGGAGATCCAAGATCAAGGTGCCAGCAGATATGGTGTCTAGCAAGGTGTCACTCTCTGCTACAAAGATGGTGCCCACTACTTGTGTCTTCACATGGCGGAAGGATAAAAGGGTTCCCTCAAGCCTCTTTATAAAGGTAAGAATCCCATTCATGAGAGTTCTGCCTTCCCAACCTAAACACCTCCCAAAGACTCCCATCTCTTACTACCATGGCCATGGGGGTTAGGTTTCAACATATGCATTGTGGAGGGACACAAACATTCAGACCACAGCACCCACTGTCACAGATACTTTTGTTAGTGGCTTTTTGCTACTCTCTCCCTGATGGGCTTATCCCACTGATGAGTGACAAAAGTGATCATGATAATAAAAGGTACAAAGATGTTGGGTTAATCATAGTGTCAGTAGTAATAGGAAAGGTTAGATGTACTCAAATACTGGATTTAGCTTTTATATCTAAGCACCTGCAGGGTTTTTGTTTTTTCTTTTCTTTTCAAAACGGTATGTGTCCAAACACATATTTACATTACTGCTAGAAAAATTGCATTTATCTCTTTAGCTTCATATATTTCCCATTGGAGCAAATCATTCCATCATGTGATTTTTCTTTTGGTAACAGGGAACATTTGAGAAGCATAGCCATCACACTATGTCAGAACAGACTGTTCTGCACTTCAAAAATACATTACTATGGAAATTGGTGTCCACAAAGTCAAGCGGAAATTGCCATGAATATATGTCTCGTTTAATGACATTTTTAACACTGGAAGGAATCACAAAATTCTTTGTGACAGAATCAGAGAATCTTATATCAGCATATTTGTGCACATTTTCTAGTAAACATAAGCACTCCACTGCCTTATTTATATGGCCATGTTTTTATTCTACCTGTGTATTGTTAGGAAGTTCAATAAAATATTTGCTCAGAAACTATTCCGGACATGTAAAGGTACAAGGTGCCAAGTCATACAAAGAACTGGATACAAGACAGGAGCAGGAAGTTGAATGGGTGAAAAGTGGTTGGGCAGAGAAGCACAAAAGAAATTTTTAAAAACGTAGAATGACCCTTAACTTAAGAATCAGAGGAATCAGACCATAAAGTTAAACGCTGAGACTGTTTTCATAAGCTCTTGTTCCCACAAACGGTGTCTTGATTATCTTAAACCTCTGGCAAGCTGCCTGTGCTCACTCACACTTAGAGAGGGGCTTGACAATGAATGAAGGCGATTTTAGCCCATTTGAAGGTTTCAGAATCATCCTCTCTGCACTTTTCAACTTCCCATGGGTGCACTTACCATCAACTCCCAAGCAAAAACTGGCAGTTCCTTTAGGCGTGTGTTTGAAATGGGCAACCTCATCTCCCTTGGGGTTGCTGGGGGGGAGAGACAGAAGAGTGGCGGCCACAAGAGGATGCAGTCTCCATATACCTAAGCACGAGGCTGTAACTCAACAACCCCTGGAATACTCATGGAACTCCTTCAAGGGAAATTCTGCTGCTACACGTTTGTTAAACCAAAGTGATTTTTCTGTGCAGCAAGGGCATCTGCCAGGCTTACAAATTAGGAAAAAGTTTAACCTGGCCCATGATACCTCCTTCTCGGTTTTCAGGTTGAGCTTCTGAGAACTCCCCTTGAACCCACAGGACAGCTTGCTGTCTATGCATAGCTTTTTCAAAGAAGGATATGACTACAAAGATTTCCTAAGTATCTAGGCATATCCTATGTTCGTGTTCATTGTGAACAATGTTTCACATTGCTTGTCTATCATTCAGCTGTTCAAAAGTGCAAACGCTCATTCTGCTGTGTGCCCTGTGAGAAATACCTAGGTTTTGTTTCAAGAATTCTTTATGAAAAGCAAAACATTTTTTGTTTGTTTTTAACAGAAGGCATTTTGAAATCCCTTGAACTTGCTTTGGGTGTTTGATCGGATCAGTTTTCTGTAATGTTGCTTCCCACTTTCCTGTTCTTCTCTCATCCAAACCCCGAATCCTTCCGCCACTAGCTTGTTCAGGGCCCTGGCTTGATAATCCTGCAATTGGAGAGTGGAGTGGGAGGAGAGGCCTCATACATTTGTTTTTCTGGCTCTCCCCAACACCCTGGTGGCCTACTTGGGTGTCCCACAAGCTCTCTGTGCAAAATAGTGCATCTCATTTAGCAACATCTCCACCTAGCACAAGTCCCTGAACTATACTTAAACCACTGAGGAGAGAGTGTTGGAATGATTAAGGCCTACATTCCACCATGCAAGAAGAGCCATTTTCTCTTCGTGGTGGTGGGCCACAAAGTAATTTCTGCTTCTACTTTCACAAGCCACGGGGTAGAGGAAGTGAATTCATGTCATTTTCTGGTGTGACAAAAATGCAATAGGTGTTCAAGGGTAAGTTTTCAGTAGAAATTTTCAAGAAAGTTATAAAGGCTTTTGTGGGTATTTTTACGTAATAGAATCCAAAAGAACATTTTTGTTTCCCAGGGTCTCTCATATGTTGAAATTTCCCTTTACGTGGAAGAGAATGATGAAGCTCAGAGTATGCATATCCCCATAGCTGTACCAAATGACTGCACTCTTTACTATTTCTTTGTCAGCATAGCCACTGTGTATTGTGTTTTGCAATATTTATGGAAAAATAAAAACAACTCGATAGCCCAGCCTTTTAAAAGTCTCAGCTATTTAGAGTGTGCTAAGGGAGGTGGAATGAATTGGCCAACGTTTGCACCTAGAGTACTGAGTTGAATATACTGTCTTCTTCATTAATCAGTATGTAAAATAATCAGTATGTAAAGTGTTCACAAAAATTTTTTTTCTAAGTAGGGGATCACTAAAATATAACATTCACAGCCATCCAAAAGAGTTCTGTGAAGTGCAAACCTACTCACCGATTCTGCCTTCCTTCTAACATTTCAAAACCATCTTCTGCCCTCATTCTAGTACTACTGACCATCTTAGCTTTGTGTCTCATGGTATTCAATATATATGTATATTGTTTATTTCTTATAACATTTATTGTGTAAATTACTGTACTGATTTGTTACATGTTTGTCCTCAATTTAAAAACACAAAGCCCTCAAGTTCCATAACAGTATCTCAATCATCCAAAAACTTCCAGGCCAAGGACATACCTAGAACTTACTGATAAATGCTTGTTGAAGGAAAGACTGAATGAATAATGGGAAGTTGGAACTGATGGAAAACTGTCTACTTGAAAGGACACAAAAGAATCAATTAAGGCACTTTTTGTATAGAATTATGAAAAGAGAAAAATAATTTCTTGGCCTCATATGTAGAGTTTCTAAATAAACTTTTTGGAGCAGCAATACCCATACCTTTCACTAAGATGAGGACCTGAAGTATTTGTGTCAGGGGAAGACAGACGAGTCTGGCGAAGTTAGAGCCTGTGCTTAGCATAAGAAAGGAACTCCTCTCTGCGTTCATTTTGGTTTTCTGCTCTGGGCTGCAGTTTTCCCCTTTTATTTATCACCCCTGTTGCTAAAAGGAAACTTTGATTGTTTTTTGTAAAGAGCTAAAAGCTCGAGTGTACCAAATTTGCCTAGTTTGAATGATACTGCTTTAAAGAAAGAAAAAACACCATACCTCTTTCATAAACTCAGAGGACTAGGCACAGAAATAACCTGCACGATTGGTAAATGCAGTGGTCTGAATGTTTGTGTCCCCTTTCAAGTTCATAGTTAAAATTTAATCACTAATGCACTAGTCTTAAGAGGGGTGCCTTTTAGGAGATGATTAGGTCATGAAGGCAGAAGCCTCATAGATGGGATGAGTGCCCCTAAAAGAGAGACCTGAGGGGAGTTTGTTCACCCTTTCTGTCATATGGGGACCCAACAAAAAGGTAGAATATATAGAGCAGAGAGCCCAACCAGAGGCTGAGTCTGCTGGCATCTTGATCTTGAACTTCCTAGCCTCTGAAACTGTGAGAAATAAAATTTCTGTTTATTATAAATTACCTAGTGATAGGGTTTGGCTGTGTCCCCACCCAAATCTCATCTTGAATTGTTGCTCCCATAATTCCCATGTGTCGTGGAAGGAACCTGGTGGGAGGTAATTGAATCATGGGGGCAGGTCTTTCCCGTGCTGTTCTCATGATAGTGAATAAGTCTCATGAGATCTGATGGTTTTATAAAGGGTAGTTCTGCTGTACACACTCTCTTGCCTGCTGCTATGTAAGACGTGACTTTGCTCTTCCTTCAACTTCTACCATGATTGTGAGGCCTCCACAGCCATGTAGAGCTGTGAGTCCATTAAATCTTTTCCCTTTATAAGTTACCCAGTCTCAGGTATGTCTTTATTAGCAGTATGAGAACAGACTAATGTACCTAGTCTAAGGTATTCTGTTACAGCAGCCCTAATGGACTCACCGACATTCCAGTGAAAGCCTAAAAGCATAGACGACTTCTCGGATATCAAGTTTCTAAAGACATAGGAGAGCAAATTCTTTCTAAACACAGCTAAAATTAACACTTGTGTTTAATATGTATGTACTGCACATCACTGCAAATTTGGCACTCCTTTAGGATAGCACTCATGTTTGTAATTAAAAATTTCCAAAATTAGGCATCCAAAACTAGAAGGGGCCTACAAATGGCAAAAAGCATTCTGTTATCCAAAAGAGAGATTTTATAAATAGAAGATTTTGTATATAAGCCTATTTATCTACAGCCTAGTAAAGAGTCGAACACTGTCTAGAGAATGTGATCTAAGTAGGCAAACAATTCAGATAATGTAAATTGCAGTTTGAAGCCTAAAAAATACAGAAAACATGTTTAGTCTAAAAAAAACGAAGACCTAAAATGGCATGCAAATTCTGACAAAGCTTTTCTAGGACACGGCAATACAGAAACACTAAAATATGAATTAAAATCAGAGATTTTTTAGTTTAAAATGGTGTGTCAAGAAAGCAGCTCCCAACATAACTTTCTCCAAGTACCCATTCAATACCTACAGAGAAAATGCCGAACAAAAACAAAGGCTAATAATCTACTGATAGAGTTAGGAAAGAATTTCTTTAAATGAGGCTAATCTGAAAAAAAAAGTTTCAAAGTTTACCCATGTTTAGAGCAGCCCTATTTACCCTGGAGGAAAAAACACTGTTGCGAAATTTATTTCGGTGACCCAGGGCCCTGTACCAACAAATAAAAGGAATCATTTTCCTTCTCCATAACAATGGTGTTTTTTGAGGCATTATATTCTTCCCACCTAAAACAGCTTCTGTAACTTTCTAATTGATCTTCCTTGCTTCTGTCTTAGCCCTCTTTAATCTACTCTTCCCCCAGCAGGCATAAAACATGGCACAGTCCTTAAAATTCTTCAATAACTTCCCATTGCTCTTAGAACACAGACATCTTCACTTATCCTAAGAAGCTCTGCATAGTCTTCCCAGCTTAGTGCCTCCACCTTATCCTGAATTTAGCATACCCCTCTTTGCCTTTGACATCTTAAGTTGTCAAAAAATATGTTTCGTGAAATTTTTGAATAATTAATACATATGAATTAATGTGCATACCTCTCTGTCTTTCACTTACTAAACTCCAGCCACACTGTTTGATGGTAGTGAATAAATGTCATGTCATTGGAAATAAAATTATAAGGTAATTAAAATATTATTAAAACAAGAGCAAAATATATCAACTGTCATCAAAGCTCAATATAGAGATAAGGTCACTGTTATAAATGCTTTTATTAAAAAATAAAAACTAAGAATAAATTGAAAACATTGTCCACAAAATAGAAATAATAGAAAAAAATACAATGCTATTTTGAGACAATTTATAATCTATAAATTATATTGTTTTCCATTTCTGATTACTCAAAAAATTTTTTTAAGTTTATGAAACTTAAGAAAAAGAAGTAAAGCAAACAGCAAATTTAATATGGAAAGGAGATACAGGAATAACTAGGAAGAGATTTTTTTTAATTTTTAAAATTTTAAAATTACAAAGTACTATGTACTAAAAATGTAACTCACCATAATCTGTGCTGATTTGACAGAATCTAGAACAGTACCTAGAACTTGGAGGTGTTCAGTAAATATTTGGTGAATATATAGATTTCATAGGAAAATATTTGTTGTCTCAAGAAGCAGAAAGCCTGAAGAGAGCAACAACCCTGGGAAGAAGGAAATCCTTTCTATTATCAAATAATTCCTCAAATAAATTCCCAACCCTTCTCAATCTGTAAATATTTATTAAGCACATGCTATTATGCCAAGCACCATTCTAGTGTAAAGGAAAATAAAAAATATCGGGACCCCCAAACTTCCTATGCAAAAGGGAAACAAGTCCAGGAGGTTGAGTCATTCAACTGCCTCTTTCAGATGAAAATCTGTTCCTAACATGATGCCTCAACCAGATCCCCATGGAAAGGTAAAAGACGTCAGGCACCTGCTGAAGGACTGATTCCACAGATCATTCGTCAGTAAATTCTTTGCTGGCCTCCCATAAACAAGAACATGCCAATTGTAACTTTAGATCTATGATCTACAATTTAAGTCTAGATCCTAAAACTAAAGTCTGTTCAATTCCACACTGATAATATTTATTACAATCTTATTTTTGCAGGTGCAGAGCAAAGACAAGACTCATTTCCTTCACCTACCCAGAGCTGTCTACAGAAGTGGCTCTTCTGTTATGAACACTTCCTTTTTCTCTTTAAACATTCACCTTATCTTGTGTAAAATGTAGATTTACTGAGCACTATCTAACCTCTCACGGGAATGCAACCATTTGCCTTATAACCCCTTTAAGGCAATACATAAATCCTAAACCTCTTGAAAACTTCTTCAGGGAAACAGGCACAGATGTATCTGTAGATTGCTTAAATGCATCCCAAAGTTGGCTTAATATACCTCAAAAATTGAGACTTTTATGTCATTCATTTGGGTTGTCACTAGACTCTGGGAATAACCATTAACCTTCCCCCACCCCCACCCAAATCTGTCCTCTTAAAGTTTCATTCTTCTACTAGTATCTAACAGGTGGTGCTATGTACAATTAAGAAAACTAAAGCAGAGTGAGGAGAATGGGGCCTGGGGAAGAGGTGCATGGATGGTTATTCCTCGGGATTGCGGAGGGACTCTTTGGGAATATCTGAGCAGCTAAGGAGCAAACCATGCAGATAATGAGAAAAGCTTATTCCAAACAGAAAAAAAGAACTTGAAAAATCAAAGCAGTGCCTGGAGCTGAGTGAGGCAAGAGTGGTGAGACCCAGGTCTTATGGGGCCTCAGGGACACTGCATGTTCTTGGACAAAGGGAATTCACTGCACTGATCTGATATGATCTAACCTAACATTGAGGGACACACTGTGATTGTGGTCTGGACAATAGGTTTTGGGGTACAAGATAAAAGCTTGAGAAGCAATGAGGTCATTGCTATAATCCTAGCAAGAGATGATGGTGGCGGAAACAAAGCCAGTTATAGTATAAGTGGCAAAGCAGTAGGACTCTGGATATATTAGTGACCAGACTCTGAATTCATGTTGAAGATGGAGCGGACAGGATTTCCTGGTGAATGGGAGGAACTTATACTTTAAACATCTTATATGCTAATAATAATTTCAATGAAATAAAGCCTTGGCACAGTTCCAGAATCAGCAACTAGACCAATATAAAGATGTAAACCAAAAATAAAAAATAAAATTCCAAGCCCGAAACAGACTGAATGACCAAACCCCACTCCGCCCCCGCCCCCCAACACCTCCCAACCCCCAGCACCCCTTCAACCAAGGAGATTCAAAAGAACCTGAAAACTAATTCAGATCATGATGGGAAGGGCGTGTCATGCTTCATGATACTTTCCTCCCTTTGGAGTTCAGACACAACTGACCAGCATTAACATTAAAACAGAGATCTGAAGACTGACAGAACAGACTTTAGCAATAAGATACAAATTCCAACTTGACTCTAATACAGTATCATATGACAGATAGCAGGCCCTGAAGAAAATCAAAGGATTTTACCCCCAAAATATATTTATTTGACATGTTTTGACATAGTCTTGCAAAGCCATTTTGTGGAGGAAAATTTGCATCTGTAATTTTTGTAAGGAAATATTTGCATCTGCAAAGAACCTCTGCTGACACAACTAGATCTTTCCCCTTACAGACTCTCCCAATCCTGAAGAGACTGAAAATCTAGCACCTCTTAAGGATCTAACTAGGAAACATTTGCCATCCATTTTCTCTAAGGGTAGCCACCTGTGTTGTTTTAACCCAAGCACTGCTATCTTTTGAATAATAACTTAACTCTTTGAACCAATTGCCAATCAGACAATCTTTGAATCCACCTGTGACCTGTAAGCCCCCAATTTGAGTTGTCCCACCTTTCTGAACCAAACCAACGTATACACGTGTATTGATTAATGTCTTATGACCCCTTAATATACATAAATCAAGCTGTAAACCAACCATCTTAGGCACATATTCTTAGAACCTCTTGAGACTATGCCTCAGGCGATGGTCACCCATATTTGGCTCAGAATAAACTTCTTGAAATATTTTACACAGTTTGGCTGTTTTCATCAACAAAGACCTATTAACAGATGCTGATGTATTTTTTTAAACTGACTATATGATAAGCTTGGCTTTATAAATCACATCAGTGGAGAAAGAAATAATTCTTCAATAAATGGTGCTAAGATAATTGTTTACCTATTTTAAGTCATATTCTTAGATATTACATATATCAAAAAAATGATAGAGTGATACATTTAATGGGATGGATGTTTTTAAATGACAACTATTGATACCTAGATGAAAATATCAGTGAATTTTTAATCTTAACTCAGTACTAATAGAACTTTTAAGTTTAACAGTAACATAAAAAATCACAAAGAGGGGGAAAAAACACTACACAGTTAATGAGATGTAAACATAGAACTTCTACATGTCAAAAATATATTAACAAAATTAAAAACAAGCAAACTAAAAATTTTGCAAGAAATATGATGAGAGATAGTCAATGTTATTATCATATAAAAATTTACTATAAAATAAAAAATATGAAACAACCTCGAAACCATGATGGGAAGAAGGTTTAAAAGTCAAATACAAAAAGTAGAGCTCATTGGAGTCGAATAGTTTTTCATGAAACTATTGCCAACATGATTAATATTTCCATAAAATTCTTAGCATTGAACATACCATTCGCTTTTTCCAAGTAGAAGGAATATTTAAAATGTAAATCTGAAATAATTAAATAATAATACATTCAAGTAGTCAGGTGAGCTATATATCTTGGACATATGGGAAGAATTGCATTTTAGAAAAAATATCCAAATGATACTTATAATGTGAAGGTCTCTGAGACATTACTTAGAAAGACTTCTAGAAACTGCTGCTTGCTGCTTCCTGAATAAAATATCCCCAAATATTGCCATAGACAAAAGAAGCAATAAGATAGCAGATGTTAATGCTGAATATCTCATTCAAAACAATACTGGATAGTCTCTGGAATATGATATGCAATACTCATGGTCACTGCCCCTCTAGAGAGAAAGGAAAATAGGATAATCTCAGGGGCTGGGAAGCTTATGAAAATAAACTTTAGAAAGAAGGATTCCTTCTCACAGGTGCAAAATTAAAATAATAATAAATTTAGTACATGCTTCCTGTGAGCTAGGCAGTATGTTAAATTATTTAAATAGTTATTTCATTCAGTGGTCCCAGCCAGCCTAGCAGAGAGGTGTCCTCACACACTTTTTACAAATGAGAAAATGGTCTCAGTGCCTGATTTCACAAAGCTGATGAAAGAGAGCAGAGCAGGTACTCCAAGGTAGGCCTCTCTGACTCTAAAGCATATCCTCTTTGTTGTCAGGATCGTTAGGCTGAGCAATATGAACTTTTCTACCACATAGTAGACTTAGAGAACACTCCGTGAAATCAAATTGTAGAAGAAAACCCAAGGCCAACTAGTCTAATCCGTGACAACACCAATGGAATTCCCGTTCTCGGAGTCAGAACACGATAAAGCAGGACGAATTCCAAAAGGGAGTCATTCATTTATTTATCCATCTCTCCAACAAATATTTATGAAGATCGTACTTTCTCTGTGCCAAACATTGAGCTAATAGCACTGAATGTCAAATTCAGAATGGATTTGTAAGGGCAGAAAGGAATGCTTGGGGTGTTCATTCTCAACTTTTTTAGACTGAATTCATGAAGGACAAGGATGCTTTAAAAAGAAACTTTTTCATGCACGGGCATTGTGAGCACAATAAACCACAAATCTGAGCCACGTCCTTCTGTCTAAATATAATCTATGTACAGTTTGAGAGGTGGAATACTTGGACTATGTGTATGGCTTTCTGAACACTTGAAGAAAATAGCACTAGGTCATAATTCCAAAAACGGTGTGATGTAGCCTACTTTTAAAATGTGAAATCTGCTGAGATTCATTGTACAATTGTTTCTATATTCTTAGTGATCAACAAAATAATTTTAGAGCTAATTTATCTTCTACTTATATGGTTTACCTTCCAGTGCTTCCCAGCCTTTATCTTCAACTTTCTCCATCAGTTCTCTCATGTCAACTTTGAGAGTTTTGTTGTGTGTCCCTTACAATGCCTAGGAAGTGAGGATGCGTCTTCTTTAAGAATATATAAGAGAGGATTATGTTGGCAGGCAGGGGGGCAGGTCTTAAAAATATTATATTCTATGTAAGCAAATAAAGCATCAGGATATTTTTCATGATTAAATATTACCTTGTAAATTACAGAGAAGTTAATTCCATCAACTGAAATTCGATCCTGGCTTAACACAATTTTTGAAGCTGGAAATTTTGTGTCTGTGTTATAATCAGTTTACTTGGAAAATAATGGTTTGGGGTTTACAAGCTGCCAAAAGCCTAAGTGTAGAACAACAAATTCCCCAAGGGATGGCTCTCCCTTCAGTCATTATGAAGGTGAGGCTACAGCCCACGAGGGAGGAACAGATTGCATTGCACATGAGCATGACCTAGTGGCTGGTTCACTGAGTGGCATTTATGGCAGTAACAGAAAAGGCTGCTTGTCTGTTTTCCAAGTGTCAGAGTAAGTGATGTGTATGCAGCTGTTGTTCATGGAGAGGTGAGGAGCAGGAAAGAACAGCATCCTAGAAAACATAAGTGAAAAAAAGGCATTCTTAACCTCCCAATATTAAGCAGTTGGTACTTCCTACTGGCTTCAGGAACCCGGACCCATCAAAACCACTTATTGGCAGAAGCAAACAGAATGTTCTTAGTGATTCTTCACAAGGAACCAAACATGATAAACTTTGCCTCATACTAGCTCCCAAGTCATTGGAAAGAGTTTATTTAGACTGTGAGATACTTAACAGAGCTTACCATGGTAAGCGTGACTTGCCATACACATTTCTTCAGGGGATCACTGGCCGGCATGCAGTTATATTACTAAATAATTTATTGTAAGGGGGATGCATCACCCCTAGAGATAATTTGAGAATGCTATGCTATATTTTGCAGCCAAATATATATCATATATGCCTGAACATTTCTATATTACTTTGATAACACAGCTTTGCATGCCTATCAAAAGTTTGATTAAAGCTGACTACAACGCAAATTATCTAATGAACTTTTTATAAACTCTCAAAAGTGTTTCATCTTAACCACATGGCTACTAATGTGGCAGTTAATGTATGGTTTCCATCAGGTTTTATAGAACTGGATATTCTGAATCTAGAATTAGGAACTTATTACGTCTTTCTACAATCTGCTCTCAACAATTTTCAAGGGAAAAGAAATAATAAGTTAATTGATGCTAAAGTTCCAGCCTTATTTAAACAAGCAAATAAATAAATCGATCTTAAATACCCGATTCAAATCCTGTGCCACAAACATTTGTATACTATCTTTACAAGGCTCATCTACATAAATTTAAATAATTATTGGCCCATATTGCAATATATATTCAAATTCAGTGTCAAGTAGTAAACCCATGAAATGCTAAGATTTTTATAATATTTTTTGTAAAAGATCACATCTCTGCTTAGAAGTAGAACAGTCACACTGAAAATGCTGGTGATAAGGTTTGATTTAACAAAGAGATTTGGACCAGGAGTGCAGAGACCTCCGTTCTACATTCCTCTTTGTCACAAATTAGCTTCTTGATCCAAGGCTTGGGTTCCTGTTCTCAGATACATTATAGGAGGGGAGAGATATGTAATGTTTTGTATTTATTAGAACTACTTATGTTGCAAGGGCAGAAGCTACTTAAGCTCAAAAAAATGTAAAGGATAGGGATTTTCTGACATGGGCAGTATGAGACTCCAGAGTAAGGCAGGCTTTGGGGTGGCCTCTGTCTCCATCTAGGTGACCCCATTAGAGACCTGATTCTCTCCATCTCTCCAGACTGTAGGTTGGTACCAACCTCAGCCATCCATGCTCATGGTCACCAGATGCTGCGACATCTGAGGATGCACATTCAGAGACAATGTGTTTGCCCTACATTTTAAGCAAAGTCCTTGAATGTTTACTCTGATTAGACTGATAGGGACTGGTACCCCAGAAGCATCTCAGCTGTGTGAGAGAAGCAGCTACCCCTAAAAATCTGCCATTTGTTAGCAAGAAATGCAAAGAAATTGATTCTAAGTAGACAACCAACAAATGTCTAGTTTTCAGAAAGTGGGGGGTTTTATTTTTGGGGTTTGTTCCCCTAGTTCTGATCTTCTATTCTAAATGCTGTGGGCCCCATAAGGTCCTTGGCCCTCACTAAATATATGCAGAGCTATCATCATTGAGACCCTCATCAGGACAGATGGAGACTCAGGAGATTCTAGAAATCCTAGAAAATCTTCAGAAAAAGCAAAGATTCAAGTACCTGAAACAGAGCCAATAAGAAGGATCAAGATTTCCTGTGCGGAGGCATTGCCCATGGGAAATTAGGGGGCTGGGTCATATAGAACCAAGAGTTCAGAACCCAGGAAATGAGCATGTATGAGAAGAAATATCAAGAAAAACATTAAGAACCAATGAGGGATGCTTTGGTATATGATCTAGGTTTAAATAATAATGATAATAAAAATAGTAAAAACAATTACTACCTCATTGAATTTTAATATGTATCAGGCAATATATCATCTGCTTTATATATGATACTACATTTATTTCTCACAACTAGGATGTGAGTCAGGCATTATTATGTGTCTTAGTGATAAGAACAGAGACTAAGTAAGATGAAGAATTTTGTCCATAGATGATTTCAAAACAAGGCTTTTTTGTCTTCAAAATATGATCCTCTCTGTGAAATTTTTGCCTTCATGCTTCAGGTGCCAAGAAAATTTAAGTTGCTATTAGTGTAGAAAAATGTAACTAAATGCCACTATCCCTTGTCAGCAAATCAACTCAAAGTAATTTACAAAGTATCATCTTATCTGATCCTTAAAAAAAAATTTATATTTACTTCTTTTCCATATGCTCTTCTGTCATAAAATGCTTTAAAAAAAAAAAAAGATTACTTGGGTTATCAGAAGTGCTTTCATTATACTTGTTCCCAGTTCAGAAAGATAAGCCTTGCCTGCCTGTTGATTCTGAGTTTTCAAACTCAGTGGCCAAGGATTGATACATGAATTTAATTATGAATTATTTCCTTTTTGACAACCAAATCTTACACAGCTTTAAAAATCCTCTATACTATTCAAAGATTCCTTGAAAATATAAGAGGCTATTTAATACAGAAATTCAAAACTACATGTTAGAGAAATGTACTAGTAGCAGTAATAGTCTTGGCAGTCAATGAGAATTAAAGAATCAAGAGTTTCTCACTTCAGACATCAGATCTCACTTCCAATGTCAGGACTATGACATGACTCTCAGTTGAAGAACTTGCAGATAATAATCTACAAGGTAAATGTAAGCAATGTAAACAGACACACATAATTTGATTGACTGCAAGACTGAGATCACAAAGGTTGAAACTGATATGGGAGAGGGGCAAGGAAGTGCTGGGTAGAGAAAGGCGGGGTCCCTGGCAAGGGTTCCACCCTCTGGACTGAGCCCACAGACGTAGGTGAAGACAAGCATTCCTGTTTTTGTGCCCGAATTTTGCATTTTTCAGGATTACCCTGGCCCACCAGGCCCACCCCCAACCCCCAATCCTGTGCCTATAAAAACCCTGAGACCATAGAGTGCACACACACAAGCAGATGGACATCCAGAGGAACACATCCACAGAAGAACACACAGACACAGGCAGTCCATTGACAGCGGAACAACACAAACACCAAGGTAAATTCGGCCGAGGGGAGTTGGAGGAGAGCCTGGCGGCTGAGCAGCCCACCTCCAGGGGAAAACCACCTTCCCACTCCATCCCCCTTTAGGCTCCCCAGCCATCTGCTGACAGCTACTTCCACCACTCAATAAGAAACCTTGCACCCGTCCTCCAAGCCCACATGTGATCTGATTTTTCCAGTACACTAAGGCCAGAACCCAGGATACAGAAAGCCCATTGTTCTTGTGATAAGGCAGAGGCTCTAATTGAGCAAATGAACACAAGCCACCTGAGGATGGCTAAGCTGAAAGAGTGCACTGTAACACACTCCCATTAAGGCTTCAGGAGCTATAAACACTCAACCCTAGACGCTGCGGTGGGGTTGGAGCCCACGCTCCCCAAGACCTGCCAGTCTGCATGCTCCCCTTAGAGGTTTGAGCTGCGGGGCACTGAAGAAGTGAGCTACACCCCACTGTATACCCTGCAAAGGGGATAAGGGAACTTTTCCCATTTCAAAACTAACAATCTACTTCTGGGAGTGTAAAAAGTGAACAGTTTATTATTTTGGAGAAAAAGTACTTCATTGATTCATCTTTTTTCTCAAGCATAAATCACCTTTAGCTTTCTGAATCCCCATTGCCTCCAAATTAAGATCCAAGAGCAGGTGAAGAGGCTGAAGGTACCTAGAACCCTTGAATTTGGGCCAAAGGCTAGACACAGAGGGGCGTGAACCCAGTACATATCAGCTTCATTACACCCAGGTGAGCTGAGACTCTGGAAATGTAGGGGGTCCACTGGGGCATGTGACTTTGGATCAAATAAGTTCTCAGAAATTCATTTGGATTTGCAGTCATAATGGAAAGAGGAATTTCTAAGGATGCCCACTTGAACCGGGTGAGCCCTTACAGAATTGCATAAACCTAAATTTTCATCAGTGTTCTCTGGGGTACTCTCAGAAAGACTGCTATCCTCTGGATGCCTGCATTTTCTTCCATGCATTTCAAGACACCTGGAATAGATATTCTTTAAAAAGGAAAAAAAGGTCAAGGTTGAAGCAAAATCCTTAAAGCATCTGTGCATCCCTGGAATTCCCAAGGATTCAGAATGATCTTGATGGGATCTGGAGATTCCGTGAGTGTCATGGAGCTGAACAATTTGGACCCACTACAAAGAGAACCCAGAGGTCCAGCCCTCCAACTCTCAGACACAGGCCCACTGCTTAGCTCAGGACCAAAATGTCCATTCTGTGTTCCTGTATGCCATTTTCATGCCTTACCTTAATGTACAATGAAAGGAATTTAGTTATGGCTACATTCCAAAGAATAAGCCTTATTAACCTGCTGCCCAAGTACTTGTTAGAAATGCCCATAGATATTCCCAAAGGGGAAGATGTATGTAACCTTGAATCAAAGAGCAACTTTCATGGTAGTAAAGCCAAAGGCTGACTTTTAGCTTCATCTTCTGGAAAACTATCCAGCCATGTACATCAGCTAGAGTTTGAAAGCCAAACAAATACTAAAGGCAAGAGGAAGAATTTTAAAGGAGAATGAAACAACCACAACAGGACAAATAATCCTGAATCACAAATGAGAACGCTCCCATTGGCAGAGACACAAAGGTAATATTTTCACTAGAATGAATAGTCCTAGAAAAATTTGTCCTCCAGTATCAGACACAACCAGGCCTTTTCCTTCCATATGAGACATAAATGTCTCCTTTTTCCACTTCATCGTTTTCAGTTATCCAAACAAAATTTTAGTGGCAGAAAAAATAATGAATTTAGTCTGTTTAGGTCCAGTGTTTCCTCGTTAATGTATTAACTCCCTGGCAGCAGTCAAACCTCACGCTCTTCCTCCAGAATATTTCCTTCTCTTTTATCACCTTTAGAATTTCAATGTCACTGAATAACTTCTATTTAATTTTGTCCCAAGGAAAAAAGCAGACACCTTAAGGGCACATTAATTTCATCCTGACTGAAACTTTGGGAGGCCTTGTATACCGCAGAGGCAGACTGCTGTTGAAAACATTCTTTTTTTCTAATGTGTGTCGGAGCACTTTAACTTCAACCACTCTGCTAAGAGGCTGTTGTTTTAGTTCAAAGTGTACACAAAGGAGAGGATCACCACGTATGAACTAATATTTGCGTAACTGTCTTCATTTCCCCAGTGCACTGCAATTCAAGTGCTCTGTAGTCCTTTCTTAAGCAGTCATGGCGGTAAGTGAAGAAAAATCATGTTGTTCCTAAGCCCAGCATAGGCCAAAGAGTCTAGTATTTGCTCTAGTGTTTCTCACAACCATGTGTTAAATGATACTTTACTTTCATAGTTAAGTGAGGCAATGTGGGCTGAGATTAAGGAGCAAGCGATAAAAGCTAGAGTGTGGGCCGGGAGGTTAGCTCAGGTAAGGTCTCTGCCAATGAGCTGCTACTCCATATTCCAGAGGCTGGAGTATCCATTTCTCCTCCTTTAGGTAATTATTTTGAAAATTAATGACTGCCATTCTGGGTGGCGAGATTAAAGTGAACTTAAATAGAAAACCAATACCAACAAAAGAAAGAAACAGAGAGGGTGGGAGAGAGAGAGGTGGGGAGAGGAAGAAAAAGGGGAGGGAAAAGGAGGGGAGGGGAAAGAGAACAGAGAAAAAGTGTCCTTTTCAGAAGAAGATATGGAAATCCACCAAGGGCAGCCATCGCAGCAGCTCACTGCTCTCTACTGTGGGCAACAGTTGGGTTTGATCCAACGTAGTCAATTATTCACTCTCAAAGCTTTCATAAGACTCGAGATTGCAACACAGAGCAGCAGTATCAAAGGTTGAAGTGGAATAAAGAGAGGAAGAATAACATCCCAACTCCTTGAATGTTACTACATCTCTGCATTTGAAAAAATTTCAAAGTGCTTTTCTTTTTGCTCATTATCCTTCCTCCACCTGACTTTGCATTTTCTCTTCCCCTGTCTCCTTGCCTCTCCTTGCATAGACCCCCCACCACACAGCGTATCTAGTGGGTACTGTCTAAACTGTGGAGGATAGTGGAAGGAAGGAAAGAAGGTCTGCTCCTTCACACCTCGCCACCAGCTGCTTCTTCCATCCTTCTCTCCAGACGTCCCAGCCATGTGAACTTGCAGCCCATGGCTTCCCCAACACTAGCTCTGATGGTAGCCCCCATAGTTTCAAAAGCAAGATTCTCAGTGTCACTTTGCCCCTTTGCCCATTTCAGAAATGATGCTTAGGCTTCCTAGAGCTCCTAAAGATCCAAATGCTTTATCTTCTTTATCTACCTCTTCATTGCCACTGCAGCTTTGATCCATCTAATTAACTGCACTGAGAGCAAAGCTGCTGACCCTCTCAGTGCTTAGTAACAGCATTACTTACAGGCCTATCAAAACAATGTCTGTGTATACTTGATCCCCAGAGACTCCCAACCTTCCCGCCGTGTTATTATATAATAAAGCTCTCTTTATAAGATTGTTTTTCAGTTGAGTATTTGAAATCGAGAGGAGTAAGGCAAATCGTATTTGCCTTCACAGTTTCACACCATTCATCTCTAGAGGGAGCATGTGTCTCTTTTGGACCACTGGGCATTGTAGAGCAGAGCCAGGAAGCACAAAACTGTGTTCTTCTTCTGCCCATCCATAAGCCATGCTCTGTGCCAGAGCCAAGCAAGGGAGCAGAGAGACCTGCTCTCCACAGCAGCTAAGCCTGTGGTCTCTCCTCCAGGCCAGATTTGTGGAGGCACCAGGCCTTCCCAGGGAACAGAGCCTAGAACTATAGTGAGCCACCTCTGAACATAAGTGCTTTACTGTCCTCCAAGGCCAACACCTCTCCACCCCACTCCAAATTCCTTTTGGATTTCTTCCCTTTACAGGCCCCACCAAGATGTCTCCCCTCTCAGCCAACATAGCAGTTGTCTCTGGCTGGGCTCTAAGAGCAGTAAATAGGTAGATTGTGACAAAAAAGGTTTCAGTTGTTGCAATTGCTTCTTGCTGCAGGTGGCAAACAGGTTCTCGTGTGAGGTTCACATCAGGCTCTGTGTATTACCATAGCAGATCTTACCTGTTGATTTAGGTTTTTTTCTTCTTCTCTTCTTCATCTTTTCCTCTGTCCCCTGGCCCATTTTTGCAAACGTAAGAGTATCGTTTCTTCAACAAACAAAGGATTTCCTCCACACTCTTACAGGTTTGGTAAAATGCCATGGTTTTCATATTTTTTTTTCTCCACCTAGGAGTTCTTTCCAAAAAAGCACTCCACTACAAGTGCTATTGGATAGCATGCAATGTCAGGCTATTTTTTTTTTCCATTTCTTTTTATTTTCAGTTCAAACACTAGCAAACCCTGAAGCTCATAAACCCCATTCCCTGCCTAGGCCTGGGCTTTCACAAGGTTGTGCCCTAGTTATGTAGAGATTGCACATCTAATTTCTTTTCTTGGAGCTGCTCTTTTATTAAGAAAGGAATGGACAAGGAGACAAAATAATAGCATTAGATTTTGCTACTGGCTGGCTAATTCTTTTTGGTGGGAAAGAATGTTGCAGAAATAGATTGAAAGACCAGTTTTTTAAAGTTTTGAGGGGAGGATCCAAGATGGCTGAATAGGAACAGCTCCAGAGTGCAGTTCCCAGCAAGAGCAATGCAGAGGGTGAGTGCCCACTGCATTTCCAAACAAATTTTCACTTCCCACAGACCAGCAGTTTCCCAAGCCAAAAAGCGCCATGAGTTTTTAGCATGGTGGTTTCAGCCAGTGCCAGGTTGGTGCACAGAAACTCATACAAATCTGGGTGGCCATTTCAACTGGCACCTGGAACGCCTGGGAGACAGAGCCACCTGTTCAACTGAAAGGGAGGAGGCAGAGACAGGGAGCCAGCAGATCTGGCTCTTCAGGTACCACCCCCACAAAACAAGCAATCTGAAACGCTCTGGATTGAGGTTTCACAGCAAGTGCAGCTGGACCCAGGATGGGCCAGCTCATTGGGGGGAAGGGGGACCACCACTACCAAGGCAGTTCACACAGCAGCTGGGCAGAGCCTGCGGCAGCTCAGCACCACCTCTGCTGACAGACTGTGGCTAGACTACTCCGTGTGGGGCAGGGCATCTATGAAAAAAGGCAACAGCACATCAGGAACTTATAAATAAAGCCAACCTTCCTAGGACAGAGGACCTGGGAAAAGAGGCAGTTATAAATTCCACTGCAGCAGGCTTAAAAGTACCTGCCCAGCATCTCTCAACAGAACAACAGAGCTCCCAGCAATAGCACTTGAGCTCCTATGAGGGACAGACTGTCTCCTCATGCAGCTCCGCAACCCCAATGTACCCAAAGAGACACCTCATAAAGGAGAGCTCAAGCCAACATCTGGCAGGTACCTTTCTGAAACAAAGATAACAGAAGAAGAAACCAACAGCAACCCTTGCTGTTCTACAGCCCCCACGGGTGATCCCCAGGCAAGCAGGGTCTGGAGTGCACCTCCAGCAGTCCTGTAGAAGAGGGGCCTGAATGTTAGAAGGAAAACTAAGAAACAGAAAGAAATAACTTTATCAACAAAAAGGACGTCCACTCAGAGGCCCCATCTAAAAGTCACCAACTACAGAGACCACAGGTAGATAAAGCCATTAAGATGGGAAGAAACCAGCACTAAAAGGATGAAAACACCAAAAACTAGAATGCCTCCCCTCCTCCAAAGGATCACAACTCCTCACTAGCTAGGGATCAAAGATGGATGGAGAATGAATCTGATGGATTAACAGAAAGAGGCTTCAGAAGGTGGGTAGTAACAAACCTCTCAGAGCTAAAAGAACATGTGCTAACCCAATGCAAAGAAACTAAGAACCTAGAAAAAAAGTTAGATGAGATGCTAACTAGAATAAACAGCTTAGAGAAGAATATAAATGACCTGATGGAGCTGAAAAATGCAGCACGAGAACATCATGAAGCATACACAAGTTGCAATAGCCAAATCGACCAAGCAGAAGAAGGGATATCAGAGATTGAAGATCAGCTCAATGAAATAAAATGAGAAGGCAAGAACAGAGAAAAAATAGTGAAAAGAAATAAACAAAGCCTCCAAGAAATATAGGATTATGTGAAGACATAATCTACGTTTGATAGGTGTACCTGAATGTGATGGAGAGAATGAATCCAAGTTGGAAAACACTCTTCAGGATATTATCCAGGAGAACTTCCCGACCTAGCAAGTCAGGCCACCCATCTTCCAAAAGGCCCCCTTGTGTATTGTTTCCCTCCCTGTGTCCATGTGTTCTCATTGTTCAATTCCCACTTATGAGTGAGAATATGTGGTGTTTTGTTTTCTGTTCTTGTGTTAGTTTGCTGAGGATGATGGCTTTCAGTTTTATCCATGTCCCTCCAAAGAACATGATCTCATTCTTTTTTATGGTTGCAAAATTTTTGTATTCACCATGTTAGCCAGGCTGATCTCAAGTGATCCACTCACTTTGGCCTCCCAAAGTTCTGGGGTTTCAGGCACGAGCCACTACACCTGGCCACCTAACAATATTTAAGGCAACACAGCTACCAACATTGTCTTTCCTCACTAGCACCAACATTGTCTTTTCTCACTAGCACCTCTCTCTACATGTTTTAAAAACCTGGACTGATATTTCTTCACAGAGTAAAACAAAGCCTCAGAATAATTCAACAGGCTCTGGCCCGTCTTAACTTAAGGTCTACATGCTGAATACAAATGGGTCATATGTTGACTCCTATGGTCTGCCATGTATCCATGTCATAACCTTTCCCACTATATCAGACCAACAGCATGACAGTTGCCAGACTTTCTTTAAAAGTCACTAAAATATTTCAACCACATTATCTGGCATGCTAAATGTTAAATATAGTATGGCTCTAAGGGTTTTTTCCACTTTAGCATTTGCTCAAATTCCTCATTCATTCAACTACGTATGACACAACTTTCATAAAACTGTAAGAGTAAGACAGAAATCATTTCAGACAGCTCACTTAATCAATTTCCACTCATAAACTGTCCAAACAAATCTGAATTTATATTTGAAAGATTTTTAGTTTTTCTCTTCTTGTCAGTATCGATTATTAATATTAACAGTAGACATTTATACAGTTCTTTCAATCATCTTTCATCTGTATAATCTCATTTAATCTTCATAACATCCTATGAAATAGATATTATCATCTTATTCTGCAGGTGGAAAAACTGAGGCTCAGAAAGATTAGATAACTTTCTAATAGCCAAGAAGTGATAAAGTTAGCAGCCAGGCTTAAGTCTTCTGAGTCTAAAACCAGTGCCACTACTGTTACACACACTGCTGGTGCCAAATTGGCAAGTACCTCCTTTCTAAATTTTTATTAGGACTTCTATCTGAAGTCAATATATGCCCTTTCTTTTTTTGCTCAGGGAAGAACTTCCAGACTTAGCAAAGAGAGACAAAGAACAACTCTTAGAGCCATGTGTTCAGGTGCTTTAGGGCACATTACAGAGATAAGCCATTATTAATTGGTGTGTGTGTGTGTGTGTGTGTGTGTGTGTGTGTGTGTGGTTTTGTCTTGTTTTATTTTGTTTTGGATGAAGTTCATTCCATTGACCCAATCATTTATGAAATTCAAGTCTATGCCTTGCTGAAGCTAGCAGTCTATAAAATATGCTGCTATTACAGAAATTGATTTGAGAAATTTAAGTTGTTAGCAATAATAGACATAATAAACTATGAGAAATATATACAATTCAGCCATTTTGTATTTTGGAATAAGGAATCTCCAAGCTCATGCATTGTAGGTTTAGAAACATGTGGTTCTTCAGGATGGAAGAACCATCGTGTTATTCTTAAATGTAAGAATAAATCTAAGAAGGCAGAGAGTAAAAACCAGTGAATTCTGATCAAGAAATAAGAAATACAGAGGCATGGATATAACTTTTAAACCCTTCTAACAGCCTTCACTTCTTCTTCACTTTCTTGTTATCTACCACCTCCAGGAGTGAGCAACAAGTTCCCACACCTGTCATAATGCCTGAGGACCATGACTAGTGAGGTGTGTCCTCCATGCCTGTGAACAGCGCTGCGCACACAAAACAGTCTAAGCCTCTGGAGTTGTTTTTTCTAATGCGGTGACACTTGATCTCTGTTCATCTGCACTGTGTCCCCAGCCATCCCCTCTGCAAGTAAGGCATCTGTGGACATTAATAAGACTGCTGGTAGAGGTAGAAGCAGTTTTTGTTGGTGGAATGTATCAAACTTAATTAGCACACTGAGAGACCAAATGATGCTGAAATCACCAGCTTAGTGTTTTCACCAGCCAGGACACTTTGGAGGTGTTACTTCATGGTGACGGTGGTGACTTCTCATCATCAAAATTTTTCTGCTTCCCATGAAAAGTTTTACCATTCACGTAAAATGAAGCACGGAAGCCAGAGCCAGACCCCCACAGCCCGCCACCAGACTGTGGTTAGCTCTACCACAAATTAAATGTCCTACAGTGGGCAAGCCACTTTAACTACCATGACTCTGAAATTTCTCAACTGTAAAATGGAATAACAGTACCTGCTTTACAGGTTGTTGGCAGGATTAAATGAGTTGATACCTTTACAATATCATCACTCCCCTTTGTCCAAGGGATAAAATCCAAATCGCTTAATGTGATTTTAAAACTCTTAATTTACTCTGCAGTTTCATCCCTTGCCATACGCATCCCTTAAATTCTCTGCTGGAGCGACACTGAGAGTGTCTTTTCCTTCCTGAAATATGCCACTGTTCTTGGCACATACTGCTTGTCTTACCCCTCTGCATTCTTGACTTTGCTTAGGTAATCACTTTAGTTTTGGATTTGACATCAATTCTAAAATGCTTTCTCTGACATTGCCTCTTCCATTCCCCCAATCAAATCCACACTATATTATAAGGTACCTTATATATGAAAGCATTTATTTATTCACTTAACAAGTATTTCTTAGGTACTAGGTTACTGTTCCGGATTTTGGATAGAGTGAGCAAGAGAGACAAGGTCTATACTATCATTCTCAGCTGGGAAGCAAGAAACCAAGTAAGACAGCTAAGGAGTAAGCAAGAGAAATTTAGGTAGAACAGGTTCACAATCCTTTCTCCAAAAGCCTGGGGCTAGAAGTGTTTCCATTTTCAGAATTTTTGAATTTTAGAAAAGTAATACGGTGTACACTATTTGTTAAATCAACAGGGTCTGAGGGAGCATTTCATAATCAAACACATTAATCTGTCTGTAGTAAAATATCAATAAGTAACATTCATAATAAATTGAATAAATAAAAATTATAGCCTGATATCATTTAGTGCTCATTGGTTTGTACCAAAATTATGAGGGAAAAAAACCTAGTTTTTCAGAGATATTTGGATTTGGGAATTGTGGATGAGGATGATGCAATACGGATGGGTTCGTGAGGAAAAGAGAATCCTGAGTTTGGGTCACCCAGGAAGGCGTCATCTAGGTGGCAGTATTGGAGCTGAGATATGAAAGGTTCAAAGAAGCCTGACATATAAAAGCTGCTCAAGCAATAATTACTTCCCCAGTGTTCTACCTCTTACGTTAGGTCATAAACCTCAAAATTGTGGAGATAATGTTTTTCTAGATCATTGTTTTATTGTGTCCACAGCACAGACAAAGGTGCCTGGCACAGAGTAGACCCTCAAAAATACATTTGTTGTGGTAATAAAAACAACTGATTAACACAATAAAACAAGATAATTTTTAAAGCGCTAAGTGAGGGAAGACGAATATATTACCCATGAAGATCAAGATCTTCCTAAAGACCACAGAGGAAACTAGTAAAATTGACACTCAGTGGCGTTCAACTTCACCATTTTTCTTTGTCCACAAACTTATCACAGATCACCAGCAGTACCTCTCCAGAGGCAGACACTGAGGAAAGAAAGCCCTCACTCTGGGATTCTTGCCAGAGTGGGGCAATAAGGAGTGTTTGCTAAGAAGCAAAGCAGCTGCTGAGATGCAGTCATAACTAACAGTCATGCCAGTTATAAATGTGCCTGCTCCCCAACTTGGGCCCACACCCTTCTCTCTCTCCCAGCCTGAGGGGCCCTCCCTTTGGGCCAAGGCATTATAAACTCTCCAGCCTGTCCAGCAGTGGGGAGACACTGCATGGCTCCTCAAAGCATAATTATATGTGCCAAACTTGACATCAGAGAAACAGTCTGCATGAGTAAACCTGCCTCCCCAGAGCCACCTCAGATCTTCTCATCACTTCCTCCTACATGTTCCATTTAGAGGTTTCCTAATACTCTAATTCCTTCAAGGCTCTTCTTGAAATCCTGTGGTATGACAGTTACATAAAATTATAAAGTTGGAGGGCTAAAAGAGACATTAAGAGGTAATCTGAGTCACGTCTTCTCTGTTTTCAGATACAGACACATTTAAACAAACTGTAGAGTCACTTTCATCGGAAAGATAAAGTCTTTAGCAGCAGATTTCCTTTGCATTTTTTGGCCTGGATCGGGCCATATTAAGTTGTTTTAACCAGTCTGCAAAGGAATGGCAGTTACCAAAATTGGACTAGGCTGCCCCTCCTTTGCAATGAAAGGGATTTAGGAGAGATACCACGATGGATGGTATGCAGTTAAATAAGCAGAAATGGAGTGTGGGGCATTCCTGTGGAGAGAACATCACAAACAAAAGCAAGGAGATGGAAATTACTGGGAACAATACTAACAATATGATCACAAATAAGATGCAAAAGACATGGAAATAAGGGGGGGAAAGGAAGAAGAGAAAAAATAATAGTAAAATATATCATTTACTTGGCATTTATGTGCCAGGCCTTATTCCCAGAAATGAACATATATCATATTTAATTCTCACTATGGTTCTGTGAGACATAGTATTACCCTCATTTTGCAGATGACAAAATCGAGGCTGATACGGATTTAGGAGATTGTCCAAGTTCACATAGGTAGTAACTGATAGAATCAGGATCTAATTGCAATTGTATTTGATTCCAGAATTTATATTTTGAGGGACATAGAAATCTAAGTCCAATTCAGTTACAGAATTGTATAAGTGGCTGGGCATAGTGGCTCATGCCTGTAATCCCAGCACTCTAGTTCCAGCTAATTTCTGTCTCCTTGCTTTTGTTTGTGATGTTCTCTCCACTGGACATCTGAGCACTGGACATGCTCAACACTCCATTTCGGCTTATTTAACTGCATACCGTCCATCGTGGTATCTCCCCTAAATCCCTTCCGTTGCAAAGGAGGGGCAGTCTAGTTCAATTTTGATGATGCCTTTCCTTTGCAGACTGGTTAAAGCAAATTTATATGCCCAACCCAGGCCAATAAGATGTAATCCCAGCACTATAATCCCAAAGTGGGAGGATTGTTTGAGCCCAGGAGTTTAAGACAAGCTTGGGAAACATGGCAAAATCCCATCTCTACCAAAAAAATAAATTAATAAACAAAATTAGCTGGTGTGGTGGCATGCACCTGTAGTTCCAGCTACTTGGAAGGCTGAGGCGGGAGCACCATTTGAGCCTGGGAGGCACAGGTCACCCTGAGCCAAGATTGCACTAGTACACTCCAGCCTGGGAAACAGAGCAAGATGCTGTCTCAGAAGAAAATGAAAAAGAAGAGGAAGATGAAGAGGAAGGGAAAGGGGAAGGGGAGGATGAGTAGGAGGAGGAGGAGGAGATGGAGAAGAAGGAGAAGGATAAAGAGAAGAAGAAGAAGGAAACATGTACAGAAAGCACTGAAAAACAAGGCTAGGAAATACAAGAGATAATGGGGTCAGTATTGTGGAGGAACTTGACACTTAAGTAAGTGTTCATTCTGCAGGCCAAAGCAGATATCTGAAAATCTTTGAGTGAAAACAAAGTCAAGATTAGAGCTGGCTTTTAACAGGAATATTCTGTCACTGATTTGTAAAATGGATTATGATGGGGTATCAGACAACTGAATGATGGGAAAAGCTATGGCAACAATCTGGCAAATCATAGCAAGGACTTGAATTAACAGCAGTGGGTCTAGGGAAAATAAATGAATTTTGTAGGCATTTGGTAACTGATTATAGGATCTGAGGGATTAAGAAGAGGAGAGATGGAAGACGACTCAGAGCTTTGAGGTCTTGGATGCTGAATGGATGGTGGCATTATTCAGATTAGAAGGAACATCAAGGGGAGTTGCTAGTTGCTTGTAGAAGGAAAGGCAAGACTTTACTTCTAACTTCTTATAACTGTCCCTGATGAGAACCTTGATATTTAGAACAAGATGAGACAGCAAACAGAAAAGATCAGTGCTAGAGACTTCTCTGTCTCAAAGATGCTTCAGGGGAAGAAACACACTAATTAGTTATGTTTTTCTGCCTTTCCATATCTGTCTTTGATTTCCTTTCCTTTGTCCCATCATTGTTTGGCACTGCTCTGTTAGAAAACAGAATAAAATGTAAGAGAAAATATAATTTAAATATGTCCATTTTGTTACTTGTCAATAAAAGTTTTGACTACAAAACGAGTTTGCTGGAGAGAAACTTAATTAAAGAACATTGAGTTTTAAAAAACATAAGTAGGTGAAGGTCATATAATATACCAAAATATCTCCTTCCTTTCGAAACATTTGTCCTGAAAAGTCCTCCTTAATGCTCACCCAACGGTCAAGCACGTAGTCCCAGCACTTTGGGAGGCCAAGGTAGGGGGATCACTTAAGGCCAGGAGTTCAAGACCAGCCTCCACAGCATGACAAAACCCCATCTCTACTAAAAATGCAAAAAATATCCAAATATGGTGGCTCAGCCCTGTAGTCCCAGCTTCCCTGGAGGCTGTGTGGGGAGGAACACTTGAACCTTAGGAGGCAGAAGCTGCAGTGAGCCGTGATTGCACCACTGTGCTTCAGCCTGGGTGACAAAGTGAGACCCTGTTTCAAAAAAGCAAAGAAAACAAACAAACAAAAAAAATACTTCCCCAAAACACGGCTTAATTTGCAAGCACGTACTTGAAAATGTTACCTATATTTGTACAGCACGATTATTCTCAGTTTATATATTTAAAGCTGCTCTAAGTAACATCACAGTTGGGTTGTTGCTATGATTTCATTTTTCCTTGCTCTCCTTGGCTATCATGATCAGTGTTAAGAAACCACAAATTTACTACTGCGATTTCTAAATATTAACATAGCTCTAGGCCCAGAAGCTAATCAATGAGAGTTTTTGCAGACTGAGAGATATTAGAATGTAGTTATTTCTGTTTTTTTATTACCATGCATGCTGTATTGGCTTTTCATTGCTGAGTGATGAATTACCACAAGTTTAGCAGCTTAAAAGCACACCCATTTATTGGTCACAGTCCTGTAAGTCAGAGTCCTGTGTGGCATGACAGGTTCTCTGCTTAGGATGTCATAAGGCAGAAATCAAGTTGTCAGCTGGCTGAGTTTGGCAGTTCTGGGGAAAATCCACTTCCAGTGTCATATTTGTTGGCAGAATTCAGCCCTTTTACAGTCTTAAGAGTGAAGTCTCCCTTTCCTTGATAGCCACTGGCCCCTTCCTAGAAGCCATTCTCAGGCCTTTTCCATGTGGCCCCATAAGCAGGTCACAGTGTAACGTTTGCCTTCTTCCAGGCCAACTAGAGAGCATTTTTAGGACTCCTTTTTTAAAACCAGCCAAGAAAACCCTTTTCTTTTAAAGCATTTATGTGATTAGGTAAGGCCTACTCACCCTAACCCTTTATTTTAGCATCAACTGATCAATAACCTTAATTATATCTCCAAAATCCCTTTGCCATGTAAAATAATATAATCACAGGAACATCACTAGAAGGTAGGCATCATGGGGCCATCTTAGAATTCTGCCTACCACACATCCTAATAGCTGTGGTACAGCTGCAAATAGCTCATTTCCACCATTACTTGTGCTCTTGTTTACAACAGCAATTGTAGCTATTATACATTCCTCATAAATTCTGGATAACTTTTCCTTTTAGTTATTCTCCAATGTGCCTATCTATTTTCTTTCTTCTATTTGACTTTCAAAAATTGTTTTCCTTTTGCCTTACTCCATTCTGTTACACTTGCTTGTTACTTTTTCCATTTATTTCTCCTTTCTTATTCATCTTTTTTCTATCCGTCTCTACACTTCTTTCTCTGTCTTATGTAAAGTTATTGTCATTTTGAGTGTCTTTTACACACAAGTGCTCTGTAATTAGTTATAATAATAGGTTACACTTCTATAATGTCTCTGGTCAAAACCTCAAAGCTTACAAGCATTAATTATGCCTCACAATCTATTTGAAAGTAAGAAAAAGGTGATAATTCAATTTTACAGTTGGGAAAACTAAGACTCAAAGAGATCGAATGTGTTTCCTAAGTCACCCCGTTAACTAGAGAAAATAGCAGGGTAGAAGCCTGGTCATGTCTCTTCCCCTGCTTCTGAGAATTCTTGAGGAACTTTAAAAAAAATCCCTCCCAGTGATTCTCACTTGAGGATGTATCTTTCTTCTCTACTGTCCCCTGGAATCTGTGCAGGGATGATATGATCAGGAAGGAGCCGCTGGTGACTGCAAGGCCTGACAGTATGTGCGGAGGGATGTTGTATAGGTGAATGAACCAGCACCAAATCCTACTAGTGGTCAGATTTTATTGAAGAGAGAGGAGTTCCTGAACTGAAATGGACCACGGGCACTATCTAGTTCTTACTTGACAAGTTATAAAAATGAGGCTCAGAGAAGTGAAGGGGCTTCAACTATACTTGAATGAGCTGGTGTCGGGGTCCAAATGTTGGGGCCCACAGAGCAATGGACTTTCCATTGCATCTACACTGCATTGCTATACTCTCCACTACCCCTTAGGGGTAGGGGGAGAAAGAAGAAGTTGAGGCCTTGGCATGGCCGGGACTGAAGGTATGACTCTGTGTTTGGGGTGGGGAAGGAAGGAATGACCTTGAAATGTGTGTTAAGTGTATGCAGACCTAATACGCTCCTAGAGATGTATGAGGAAATTCTATCTTCTGGTCAACAATGCTTGCAAGGGAATCAAACCTTTTGTTCTTCATTCGTGGCTTCATTCTGGTTCCTACTGGTAAAAGGGAGTTAGTCTTACTTTCTATTTTCCAATCCTTTTTATCTTAAAATATTTTTCTAATTTCTAAACTCTCCCCAATCCCAACCACCATGTTCTTGCCCCACAAAAGAGTATTTGAGGACAAGAGAAAATAGTCAGACAAATTTAAGGGGAATACAGTTAGAATTAGTCTAAGCAATGTGACTTTCTGAATCTCTTTAATCTTCTACTGTTCTATAAAAGGGAATGGGTATTGGTTATAAGAAGATCCACCTTATAATTGTAAAGCTGTCTTTCTTAAATAAGAAAATGCTGTTAAAGGTAATTTTGAAGGTAATCTTTCACATAAAGTGCACATACACATACACACACACACACACACACACACACACACACACACACAGACTCATCCTGTGGAGAAGTGACATTTACATAAATATTTCATGTGCACAGGTGGAGGCAAAAGGTTCTTCTCTGAGTGGTTCACAGGCACTCAATACTCAAACCAGAAAATTGCAAAACAGCATGAAAATGGCAGAATTCGCAGTTTTATTGTGCCTGAAAGCTCAAGTGAACCTGCCCGTGACCTTTCTTCGTTATGGTCTTTACAGCTTTCCTTTTTTACCCATAGAGCTGAAACATGAAGTCTAAGAAATTCAGAAAATTCATGGATTTGTCTACTTTAAAATTTTTAAAACTAAATTTATTTTTCAGAACATTTATTATTTTGGACATAAAATTAAAAAAAAAAACTGTCTGCCTAGATCAAGCTTGACACAACTACCAAAGCTTCCTGAAATACTGTATATTTTAGCTGAATTTGAAAATTTAGTGTAGATAAATGACCTTCTTGGAGTAATTTCTTTCACTAAATTGAATTGTCAAAATTTGACAGCAATTATTTTTCAGAGTAAAGCTTTCTGAAGGTCTAGTTCTCACCCTCCTTCTAAGTATAACTTAAAAATTAAGTATACACTAGTTTTTAGTCCTAAAACACATATAATTCTTAATTGTGAGATGCTATTTTTTTTTTTTTTTGAGACAAAGTCTCACTGTGTTACCAGGCTGGAGTGCAGTGGTGTGATCTCAGCTCACTGCAACCTCCGTCTGCTGGGTTCAAGCACTTCTCCTGCCTCTGCTTCCTCAATAGCTGGGACTACAGGCGTGTGCCACCATGCCCAGCTAACTCTTATATTTTTAGTAGAGACGGGGTTTCACCATGTTGGCCAGGAGGGTCTCAATCTCTTGACCTCGTGGTCTGCCCACCTCGGCCTCCCAAAGTGCTGGGATTACAGGCGTGAGCCACCAAGCCCAGCTGCCCTTTTTATTATAATAATTGTGATCCCATTATTTGTACTTTTTCAATATTACAAATGTAAGATTTTGAGGTACATTTATTAAAATGCTCTAAATTATACTATAAGATAACTAATACGCTTAATATAGAAAAATGTTTAGAATTATAAAATAAAGGATATGGGTATATATTCTAGCTTTTGTTTGATACTTTGCATAATTAAGTGCTAAAAATCATACTTTTACAGACTGTTACAAGAGCTACGGAAAACTGATGACATAATGTTCAGTGGAAAGATCAGGACAGCTTTGGGAGCTGTGGTCCTTGACAAGCGTCCTCCTACCTGCCACCATTTATCCTGAACAAAGTAGTAAATGTTAGGATTTGGACGGCTGACAAGATGATACATTTTAATGCCCCTTACGGTTTTGTGTTTTTCTTTCATGTTACAAAACTAGCAATAAAGGAGAACTTCCTTAACTTGGTAAACATTACATAAAGCAAATATTATCTATAATGAAAAAACTTTAGATGCTTAAGATTGTGAATACTATGCCCACTGTCATTGCTATAAGCTAAAACAAGGAGATAAGTGTGTAAGCATTGGAAAGGAAGAAATGTCATTGTCATTAATTTCTAATGATGTGATTATTTATACAGAAAACTTGCATAATAAACTATTAGAACTACTAAGTCAGCTGAACAATGTTGTTGGATCTAAGATCAATTTACAACCTACAGTAACAATCAGAATTTCTCTACATTGCAAGTGATTACTTTTAAATATTTGTAAAAGATCATGCACAGTAGCATTTAAAAATCTTTAATGTATCTAGGAATCACAAAGAATTAATGATACCTGTATGAAGAAAATGTTAAACAGCATTAAAGGATATAATGATATAATGGAGAGAGCATTCCATCTTCCTAGATGGAATGATTTAATAATATAGAAATGTTCTTTCTCCTCCTCACCAATGCCTCTACAAATCCATCCATAAATATAGTCCAAATCACTTTTTTAAAGAATTAAATATATTTATTGTTAAATTTACGTGGAAGGGAAAAGTCTATGAATAGCTAAACCAATTTTGAAAACACACACACACACACACACACACACACACACACTGGAAGATAAGTTGCCTTACCCAAATAAAAACATACCACAAAGCCATAATTAAATTATGTAATAATGTAAGCACAAAATCCAGTGGAGTACACTTAAGGAGTCAGAAGTAAACTCATGTATAAATGGGAGGGTAAAAGTAAGAGTGGTATCACAAGCCATTGGAGAAAGTATACTTCGGTAAACGGTGTTGGGAAAACTGGCTGAGGGAATGCATAAGTAAAAAGTGAGAGATAATACCATAAAATATTTTGTGGATGCTAAAAATGAAAGGATTGGAAGTACATACAGCAACATGGATGGGTCTTAAAATATAATGTTGAAGGAAAAACCATAAATAACAAATATGCAGCAAAATATTTATGTAAATTAAAAATACACAGGTTGGGTGCAGTAGCTCATGTTTGTAATGCCAACACTTTAGGAGGCCTAGGCAGGAGGATTGCTTGAGCCCAGGCATTTGAGACAAGCCTGACCAAGACAGCCAGACTTCAACCCTAAAAATAAATAAAAAATAAATTAGCCAGGTATGGTGGCTTAGGCCGGTAGTCCCAGCATTTTGGGAGTCTGAGGCAGGTGAATCACTTGAGGTTAGGAATTTGAGAACAGCCTGGATAACATGGTGAAACCCTGTCTCTACCAAAAATACAAAATTAGCCAAGTGTGGCTCATGTGCCTGTAATCCCAGCTACTTGGGAGGCTGAGGCAGGAGAATTTCTTGTACCCGGTAGGCAGAGGCTGCAATGAGCCAAGATCATGCCACTGCACTCCAGCCTGAATGACAGTGCAAGTCTCCATCTCAATGAAAAAAAAAGGAATAAGTTTTATCGATTGTACCATTGTCAATTTCCTGGTTTAGTGTACTGTGGTTATAGAGTACTATGGCTATGAGGTACCGTGGCATTGTTGGAGGTTGATTAAAAGGTTCTTGGGACTTCCATGTACATTTTTACAACTCACTGTGAATCTACAATTAATTTCAGAACAAAACTCAAATGGAAATACACCAAAAATACACATTTTCAAAGAACAGAAACAAAATAATATATGCCAAATATATTAGAATGACTGTGCTAGTAAGGGAATAAGAGGGAATAATGAAGAAGGTAATAGACTGGGTAGATGTATGTATGTATAGAGGGATGGATAGACATAGATAGATAGATAGATAGATAGATAGATAGATAGATAGACAGATGACACATAAAAACAAAAAAGATCCTTGCACAGGCCAATGTTCATAGTAGGCCATATGCTGAGACATAAAATAACTCAACTCTCTGTATCTCTGTTCAAGACAAAAATTAAGACACAAGGCTTTTGGAACAAGATAATCTCAACTTTATAACAAAATCTATTTGCTTAGGTTAAGGAACTAGACAGAGGTATGTTAAGAGTGGCTATGTCTGAATGTTGGGATTACAGTTTATTTTCTTTTATTCTTTATATTTTCCAGTGCTCTACAGGGAGCTTACGTGCTATTATCATCAGGAAAAAAATAAACATTATTTAATGATATTTAAAACTATAAAGATTATTGCAGATAAAAAAATATGTATATAATTGTTATGCAAAGAAACAATTAAATACGTCTTCTAGCCTTTTATCTTCTGTGTTCTTCCTCTGATAAGCTCACAAATTCCTAGAGATAAAAAGTCTCCAAAGACAAAAATCTAATCCTTAAACTCAGCATCTCACCTACACATTTTCTTTCAAAGTTCCTGCTGCATATCTCTGACTAGATGTCCATCCAGAATCATAAACTAAATGCAACTGAACTCAAAGAAGATCACTCTCTTAACATATTTTTATAAATTGCATCACCAAACTTCTAGTTAATGTAACTGCCAAGGTAGAATAATATAAGCACTTTCATTGGCAGATGTAGAAAATGCAAAGAGAAGAAATGTTGAAGTTTTCAGGGGTGTCTGGGAATGCTTCAGAGATTTGAATTAAGACTTTAAGGTGAGCAGGCTTTGGTCAGCTATTTAAAATTGTACAAGCATGATGTATTTGGGGAACATCAAATCCCTGGTTTGACTAGGGATGAACCACGACCATAAAAGATGGCCTGGAGCAAATCTAAAGAGTCTTAGGAGTTATATACAAAGTATAAGCATCACTTTTAAATGATGAACAACTAAGGAAGAAATTTAAGCAAACAAATGGGATAGTTCAATTATATTTCAGAAAGACAAGCTTAGTTGTTAGTGTTGAGGATGATTTGAAGGGAGCAGAGATTGAGGACCAGTAAAAGTACCATTATAATAAACCTGGACAAAGACAATGAGAGTTTAAACTGAAGTGGAGGTAAGGGTAAGTGGATGGATTCAAGAACTATCTAGCACGTAGAATTGACAGGATATAATGCTAGATAGCTCTTGAACCCATCCACTTACCTCCACCTTTACTTTACCACTTACCCCTACCTCTCTCACCTGACAGATGAGAGAAATGAAAACATAAAGGATGACTACACATTCTGCCCTATGCAACTGGTATCATTAGTTACTGTCACCTCTCTGAAATACATTCTATACTCCTTCTATTTCTGTTGCAATCAATATAGTTCAGGATCCTATTGCTTTCTCTGACTACTTTGACCTTCTGTTTTCCAAGACTACAGTTTCCTCTTCAGTCTTACAACCCATTGTATATATCACCACTAGTACAATATTTTAAATGCTCTACTGATCAAGTTACTCAAGTAGGGGGAAACTCTTCAAAAGATTGCTATTGCTTCCAGAAACACCATGTTAAATCCTTAGCATGATGTTTCAAAACCTCATCAATCAGATTATGAAATTTACCTTCAGTAATATTTTTCATGCATCCTACTCATAAAGAAAAATATTGATACATTGGAACTCATTAAAATTAACTCTTCTTTATCAAAATACATCAAGAAAATGTCCTCAAGTTTTATCCATGTTGTCATTTAGTACAAAATTTCCCTATTTTTAAGGCTGAACAATATTCCATTGTATGTATATACCACGTTTTCTTTATTTATTCATTCATAAATGGACATTTATATTTTTTCCACATCTTGGCTACTGTAATACAAATAACATAGAAATGATAATATATCTACAATAGCCTGATTCCAATTCTTTTGGATAAATACACAGAAATGGCATTGCTGAATCATACCATGGTTCTGTTTTTAATTTTTTGAGGAACATCAGTGGTTCTGGGAAACTCACGGGATGACATGACATCCAGTAGAAGTTTTTGATGACATCAGGACATGATTATGCCATAGATCTCACCCTGCTCTGGACAAATTCAAAGAATATTCACTATCCTACATATGCATATATAGTATAGTGGACAGAGCCCAGGAAAATGTCATTTTCCTCCTGGCGTTGTACAACACTCCATGTGAAGTATGAAATGCACTAGGTAAAAATCTTTTAAAAATTTTGCAGTTGACTTGCCCGTTAAATATGACAAATTTGAAATTCAAATACTTAACAGGAAAGATCTTTCTGGAATTTCTCTTAGTGAAGTGTGCTGTTGCCAAAATAAATATGGTTTATTTTGTGGCCAGTTTTATGTCCTGCTTAATGATTATTGTCCCTGTTGCAATTAAAAATCAGCAAAAATTTAGATAGTAATTTCTCAACATCGTGAGTTTAAGATGATTACATTTAAGATTCGTTTGAAAATACATGCAATGTAGATGACAAAATGATTTTACAATATCATAATGATGCAAACCACAAAGATCACAGTTGCTGAGCTAATGAATAAACACCTTATACTGTACATATGTAGGACAGCTTAAAAACGAATTATCTGTAATAAATTGTATCATTATCTCTTAGCACACACACATCCTCCAGATATTTGACAAAGAAAAATAACGAAAAGTTATGCGAATGAATAATTAAAAGGAACCAGCAGATGTTTGACTATATCAAATAATTTTCTAGGAAATAAGTACATAATTTATCCAGAAAAGGTAAGTTTAAATAAGCTTCTATAGCTTCTTTTCTTGTATTTTTAATGAGCTTTATAAACTGAAAAAGAAGCAACTCCTTCAAAATGAGTTCAAATATCAAAAGTGGAAATATTTTAAACTTTTACTATATATGAAGGATTTATTTCTAATATTAGAAGAGTTGGTGGGATTTTCTAGCCTTCAAAATGATGATTATATTGGAAATATACTGATGATTATATTTTTTAATTTTTAATTTTTGTGGGTACACAGTAGGTATATGTATTTATGGGATATATGAGATATTCAAATACAGACATGCAAAGCAAAACAATCACAGCAGGATAAATGGGATATCCACCATTTTTGCTTTTTAAGAAAATCTTTATGAATGTTTTAATATAAATGATGTCATTTAATTTTTAAAAAATTAATTAAGTCATACTGAATGTTAGGCAGAAATTTTGTATAATACAAATGGATTGTACTATATAAACTCATATGGCATTTTAGATCACAAAAAAATGGAAGTAATTTGTTGAAAAACAGAAGTAAAAGTTAATTGAGACATTAAAAAGTTGAACTGGAGGAACTGACTTATTTATACTAGTAAATAAGTAAAAGTAAACATATTCATACTCTATGTGATGACAAAAATAGTGAGGCAAATAAGTCAAAATAATAAAGACAGAAATAATATTAAAATTCATCTTCAAAAAAGGGACATAGTGGCTCACTACTAGACACAACCAGGAAGCACCACTCTCATCAAAAGAGACCAAATTATTGAGTACACCACCATAATTTTGGCAGAACTTCAGAGAGAAAAAGCCAAGAGTGGATAGAGGGGTGACGCCGAAGCTGAGGCTGTAGAAGGAAGAAGCTGAGAACTCTGTGTGTAGTACCCAAGTGTTAGGGTTAGTAACTGCCCCCAAATGACTCCTGGGAAAGAAGTGAGTGAGGGAACTGAGGGATGATTCACTCTCACCATGGACCTCTGAAATTCTAGCTGCAGGGAACCCTGCATCCCTATCAATGTGGGAGCTGGCAGGGAATCTCTTTGGGAAGTAGGCAGAGACAGACCTTCAGGTGGTGTAGAGCCTGGGAGCTTTTTGTGCACTAGGCAGCTCTAGCAAAGCACAATCACACACACCCATCCCCCAGGACTCCCCATCTCCCTTCAGGAGGCACTGGACCCTGTCAGGAGAGCAGAGTTGGCTTCCCTGTGGGACTAGAGCATGTCTGTTCTGCAAGCCTTCCTGCTCACCAGCCCCTCCAGGGCACAGGCCTAGCTACCCTGCAGGAGCAGGTGTACAATGCAGCTTCTGCAGCCCATCCTGACTGTGTTGCTCCACCTGAGTACTTTCCCAGGGACCTAGAATCACATTGGATCCCCCAGTACAGCTGGAAGCTGACCCTGAGCTGAGGGATGTCCTGGTGCCCCCCAGGGCTACAGCATACAGCTCAGGAGTACCAAGCCAAGATTGGTGGCCAGCAGTCAAGTGAAGGAAGAACCTCCACCCTCAGAGCACTGAGAGTGGTGAGATGCACAGGTTCCTTGGCCAGAACGGGTATGGGATATCTCCCTATCACAGCCTCTGCCTGAGGGAGCCCCATGGCATATTTAAGTATAGATATACTTATATCTATACTTAAATAGATATAAGTATATGCTCTGTAAAACAATTCCTAACCATGCTAGAGAGTTGGCATACAAATCTAGGAAATACAGAGAACCTTAGATAGATGCTATATGAAACAACTATCCCCAAAGCACATAGTCATCAGATTCACCAAGTCAACAAAAAAGAGAAAAAATCTTAAAGGCAGCTAGACAGAAGAGTCAAGTCACATACAGAGGGAGCTTCATCAGGCTAGCAATACCTAACAAAAGAAATGTGACAGTGGCATCAGTGATTGAAAGGGACTTCCCCAAGGCCCAGGAGTGGCCTTGGGGAGGAAGCCATCTCTCCTCACCCACCCCGACTCCCCACTGCAGAGCATGCCCATGAATGTGAGGAAGTACAAAAGAGCCACGTGGCTGGTTATTACTCTAGCCATTGGTCATTACTCTCAAGTGCCACCTACTGGACTGCAGGCCAAATTACAACATCAAAAAATATCCTGCTAATATATGCACCTGTGAAACCAAGCAAAAAAATTTATCCATACATAAAGATCCTATTCAAAGCCCTTGCTCTCTGAAGGCATTCACAAATGAAGCCAAGTGACTATACTCAACTTTCATCATACTTAAAAAAACATCAGCGCTCTCAGACGAGAAAGATCAGCACAAGAACTTTAGCAATTCAATAAGCCAGAGTGTCCCATTACCTTCAAATGAATCCACTGTTTCCCCAGCAATGGTTCTTAACTGTTCTTAAATCACTGCAATGACAGATATATTTCAGAATCTGGGTGGCAAGAAAGCTCATCAAGATTCAGGAAGAAGCTAAAACCAAATCCAAGGAATCTAGTAAAACAATCCAAGAATTAAAAGACAAAATAGCCATCTTAAGAAAGAACCAAACAAAATTTCTAGAGCTGAAAATTTTACAAGTATTTCATAACATAATAGAAAATATTAAGAGCAGAATAGACCAAGCTGAGGAAAGGGTCTCAGAGCTTGAAGACCAGTTATTTGAATCAGCTCAGTCAGACAAAAATAAATATAAAATAAAAATTTTAATGAACAAAACTTATTTAACTAACTTACACTGAGAAATATCGGATTATGTAAAGAGATCAAATCTATGACTCACTGGCATTCTAGACAGAAAATGAGAGACTAGGCAACTTGGAAAATAGATACAAGGATATGCTCTGTAAAACAATTCCTAACCAGGCTAGAGAGTTGGCATACAAATTGAAGAAATACAGAGAACCTTAGAAAGATGCTATATGAAACAACTATCCCCAAAGCACATAGTCATCAGATTCACCAAGTCAACAAAAAAGAAAAACAAAATCTTAAAGGCAGCTAGACAGAAGAGTCAAGCCACATACAGAGGGAGCTTCATCAGGCTAGCAACAGACCTCTTAGCAGAAACATTGCAAGCCAGAAGAGATTGGAGAACAATATTCAGCAACTTTGAAGAAAAGAAATTCCAACCAAGAATTTCGTATTCTGCCAAAATAAGTTTCATAAGTGAAGGAGAATAAAATTCTCAGACAAGCAAATATTGAGGGAATTTGTTTCAACTAGACCAGCCTTCCATGAGGTTCTTGAAGGAGTACTAAACATGGAATCAAAAGAATAACACCTGCTAACACACAAACACACTTAAGCACATAGTCCACAGGCACTATAAAGTAATTACACAATCAAGTCTATAAAACAACTAGCTAAAAACATGATGACAGGATCAAAATCACACATATCAATATTAACCTTAAATGTAAATGGGCTAAGCATGCCCACTTAAAAGACATGGAGTGGAAAGCTAAATAAAAAGGCAAGACCCAAGCTGTTGAATGGCACTCACAGGATCAAAGTAAAAGAATGAAGAATGATCTACCATGCAAACAGAAACAACAACAAAAAAAGGAGTCACTATTCTTATATCAGGTAAACAAATAAAAATTAAGAGGAACAATGAAAGATATTTGATATGGTTTGAATTTATCCCCTGCCCAAATCTCATGTTGAGTTGGAGGAGGAGCCTGCTTGGAAATGATTGAATTATGGGGTCTCTGGCTGCCCTTGTAACAGTGAGTTCTCATGAGATCTGATAGTTTAAAAGTGGGTGTCATGGGCCAGGCAGAGTAGCACACACTTGTAATCCTAGCATTTTGGGGGTCTGAGGCAGGTGGATCGTCTGAGGTCAGAGTTCAAGACCAGCCTGGCCAACATGGTGAAACCCCCTCTCTACTAAAAATACAAAAATTAGCCCCATGTGATGACATGTGCCTGTAATCCCAGCTACTCTGGAGGCTGAAGCAGGAGAACTGCCAAAACTTGGAAAGCAGGAACTGCAGTGAGCTGAGATTACGCCACCACACTCCAGCCTGGGCAATAGAGCAAGACTCCATCTCAAAAAAAAAAAAAAAAAAGTCACTTCTTCCCCCTTTGTTCTCTCTCTCTCTCTCTCTCTCTCTTTCTCTCTCTCTCTCTCTCTCTCTCTCATCCCTGTCACTGTGGGAAAATGGTCCTTGCTTCCCCTTTGCCTTCTGCCATGATTGTAAGCTTCCTGAGGCCTCACAGTCATGCTTCCTGTTAAGCCTGCTAAATTGAACTGTGAGTCCATTAAGCCTCTTTTCTTCATAAATTATCCAGTCTCAGGTAGTTCTTTTTGTGAAAATTGACTAATGCAACATTACATAATGATACTAGGTACAATCGAACAAAAAAAACTTAACTATCTAAAATATATACATATCCAACATCAGAGCACCCAGATTCATAAAATACTTTGTGGCCTACAAAAAGACTTAGACAACCACACAATAATAGTGGGAGACTTCAACACCCCACTGACAGCATTAGACAGATTATTAAGGCAGAAAACTAAGAAAGGTTTTCTGCATATGGCTAGCCAGTTTTCCCAGCATCACTTACTGAATAGGACATCCTTTTCCCATTGCTTGTTTTGGGCAGGTTTATTGATGATCAGATGTTTGTAGATAAGTGGTGTTATTTCTGAGGTCTCTGTTCTGCTCCATTGGTCTAATTTTCTGTTTTGGTAGCAGTACTATACTGTTTTGGTTACTGTTGCCTTGTAGTATAGCTTGAAGTCAGGTAGCATGTTGCCTCCAGCTTTTTTCTTTATGGTTAGAATTGTCTTGGCTATACAGGTTCTTCATTGATTCCATATGAAATGTAAAATAGTTTTTTCTAATTCTGTGAAGAAGGTAATGGTAGTTTGATGGAAATAGCATTGAATCTATAAATTACTTGGGAGGTTATGATCATTTTCACAATATTGATTCTTTCTAACCATGAGCATGAAATGTTTTTCCAACTGTTTGCATCCTCTCTTCTTTCCTTGAACAGTGGTTTGTAGTTCTCCTTGAAGAGGTCCTTCACATTCCTTGTTAGCCATATTCCTAGGTATTTTATGCTCTTGTAACAATTGTGAATGGGATTTCATTCATGATTTGGCTCTCTGCTTATCTATTGTTGGTGGAAAGGAATGCCTGTGATTTTTGCACATTGATTTTGTATCCTTAGACTCTGCTGAAGTTGCTTATCAGTTTAAGGAGTTTTGGGGTTGAGATGATGGGATTTTCTAAATACAAAGCTATGTTGTGCAAACAGAGACAATTTGACTTCCTCTCTTCTTATTTGAATATCCTTTATTTCTTCCTCTTGCCTGATTACCCAGGCCAGGACTTCCAATACTATGTTGAATAGGAGTGGTGAAAGAGGGCATTCTTTCCTCATACCAGCTTTCAGGGGGAATGCTTCCAGCTTTTGCCAATTCATTATGATATTGGCTATGGGTTTGTCATAAATAGCTCTTATTATTTTAAGATATGTTTCGTCAATACCAAGTTTATTGAGGGTTTTTAATGTAAAAGGATATTGTATTTTATTGAAGGCCTTCTCCACATCCATTGAGATAATCATGTGGTTTTTGACTTGGTTCTGTTTGTGTGATGGATAATATTTGATTTGTGTACGTTAAACCAGCCTTGCATTCCTGGTATGAAGCCCCCTTCCTTACACTTATACAAAAATTAACTCAAGATGAAAGAAAGACCTAAATGTAAAACCAAAAACCGTGAAAACCTTAGAAGAAAGCCTAGGCAATACCATTCAGGACATATAGGCATAGGCAAAGACTTCATGACTAAAACACCAAAAACAACTGCAACAAAAGCCCTAAGTTGACAAATGGGATCAATTAAGCAAAAGAATTTCTGCACAGAAAAAGACACTATCATTAGAGTGAACAGGCAACTTATAGAATGGGAGAAAATTTTTGCAATCTATCCATCTGACAAAGGGCCAGTATCCAGAATTTACAAGAAACTTAAACAAATTTATAAGAAAAAAAAAACATCAAAAAGTGGGCAAAGGAAATAAACAGACACTTCTCAGAAGAAGACATTTATGTGGCCAAGAAACATTAAAAAATGCTCAACATCAGTGATCATCAGAGAAATGCAAATCAAAACAACAATGAAATACCATCTCATGCCAGTCAGAGTGGTGTTTCTTAAAAAGTCAAGAAACAATAGATGCTGGAGAGGATGTGAAGAAATAGAAACACTTTTACACTGTTGGTGGGAATGTAGGTAGTTCAACCATTGTGAAAGACAGCATGCTGATTCCTCAAGGATCTAGAACCAGAATTACCATTTGATCCAGCAATCCCATACTGGCTATATACCCAAAGGAATATGTATCATTCTACTATAAAGACACATGCCCATGTATGTTTATTGTAGCCCTATTTACAATAGCAAAGACATGAACCAATCTAAATGCCCTTCAATGATAGACTGGACAAAGAAAATGCTATACATATACACCACAAAATACTATACAGCCATAACAAGGAATGAGATTATGCCCTCTGCAACGACATGAATGAAGCTGGAAACCATCATCCTCAGCAGACTAACAAAGGAACAGAAAACCAAATACTGCATGTTCTCACTCATAACTGGGAGTTGGACAATGAGAACACATGGACACAGAGAGGAAAACAACACACATCAGGGTCTATTGGGGGTTGGGAGGTGAAAGGAGGGAATTCAGAGGACAGGTCAATAAGTGCAGCAAACCACCATGATACATGTATACTTATGTAACAAACCTGCACATTCTACATATGTATCCCCCCCCCCTTTTTTAGAAGAAATTGAAAAAAAGAAAGATGAAAGAAAGAAAAGAAAACTAACAAAGAAACTCTGGACTTAAACTCAACACTTGACCAAATGGACCTAGTAGACATCTACAGAACCCTCCACCTAACAACTACAGAATATACATTCTTCTCAGCTGCACACAGAATATATTGTAAGATCGACCACATGCTTGGTCATAAAGCAAGTCTCAATAAATTAAAAAAAAAAAAAACCTGAAATCATGCCAAGCACACTCTTTGACCCAAGTACAGTTACAAATAGAAATCAATATCAACATTTGTCAGAACTACACAAACCCATGGAAATTAAATAACTTGCTCCTGAATAGCTCCTGAGTGAACATCGATATTAAGGCAGAAATCAAAAAATCATCTGAAATTAATGAAAGTAGGGACATAACTTACCAAAATCCCTGGAATGCAGCTAATGCAGTGTTAAGATGATAGTTTATAGCCCCAAATGCCTTCATCAATAAGTTAGAAAGATCTCAAATTAATAATCAAATGTGGCACCTAAGGAGACTAGAAAATAAGGACAAATCAATCCCAAAGCTAGCAAAAGAAATACTAAAATTAGAGAAGAACTTAACAGAATTTAGATGTGAAAAAATCAATACAAAGGATCAATGAAAACAAAAGTTTGTTATTCAAAAAAATAAACAATATTGATAGACCATTAGCTAAATTAACAAAGATAAAAAAGAGAAGACCTAAATAAGCACAAATCAGAAATGACAAAGATGACATTACAACTGATCCCACAAAAATACAAAAGATCCTCAGAGAATAGTATGATTGACACTATGCACACAAATTAGAAAATCCAGAGGAAATGAATAAATTCCTGGAGGCAAAAAATGTCCCAAAATTGAATCAGGAAGAGATTGAAATGCTAAATAGGCTAATATCAAGCTCTGAATTGGAATCAATAATTTTAAAACCCACCAACCAAAAAAGCTCAGGTCCAGATGGATTCACAACTGAATTCTACCAGATGCAAAAAGAAGAGCTAGTACCAATCCTACTGAAACTATTCCAAAAACTCAGAGAGGAAGGACTCCTCCCTAACTCATTCTGCGAAACCAGCATCAGCCTAATACCAAAAGTCGACAGAAACACAACAAAAAAGAAAACTTCAGAGCTCTATCCCAATGAACATAGACACATAAATCCCCAACAAAATATTAGCAAAATGAATCTAGCAGCACATCAGAAAGCTAATTCACCATGATCAAGTAAGCTTCATTCCTGGGATGCAAGGTTGTTTCAACATCCACAAATCAATAAATGTGATTTACCACATAAACAGAATTAAAAGCAAAAATTATATGATCATCTCAGCAGACACAGGAAAAGCTTTCAATGAAATCCAACATCCCTTAACAATAAAAATCTTCAATAGGCTAGGCTCCAAAGGAATATACCTCAAAATAATAAGAGCTACAAATGATAAACACACAGCCAACATCATACTGAATGGACAAAAGGTGGAATCATTCTCCTTAAGAATTGGAACAAGACAAGGATGTCCATGCTTCATTACTCCTATTCGACATCACACTGGAAATCCTAGCCAGAGCAGTTAGTCAAGAGAAAGAAATAAAAGGTATCCAAACAGAAAAAGAAGAACTATTTCTCTTGGCTAATGATAGAATTCTATACTTAGCGAACCCTAAAGACTCCACCAAAAAGATATTAGAACTAATAAGTGACTGTAGCAAGGTTTCAGGATATAAAATCAATGTACAAAAATCAGTAGCATTTATATACATCAATAATGCCCAGTCAGGGAGTCAAATCAAGAGCACAATTTTGTTTACAACAGCCACAAAGAAAATTAAATACCTAACAATACATCTAACCAAGGAGGTGAAAGATCTCTGCAAAAAGAACAACAAAACACTGCTGAAAAAAATCAGAAACATCACAAATAAATGGAACAACATTCTCATGAATTGGAAGAATCCATATAATTAAAATGGCCATAATCCCCAAAGTAATTTATAGATTCAATGCTATTCCTGTCAAACTACCAACATCATTCTTCACAGACTTAGAAAAACTATACTAAAATTCATATAAAAAAAAAAAAAAAAAAAAGCCCAAGTAGCCAAGCAATCTTAAGCAAAAAGAACAAAGGTGGAGGCATCATGTTACCTGACTTCAAACTATACTACAGGGCTACAGTAACCAAAACAGCGTAGTATTGGTACAAAAATAAACACGTAGACCAACGAAACAGAATAGACAATTTAGAAATAAAGCCATACACCTATGACTGTCTGATCTTTGACAAGGCCAACAAAAACAAGCAAAGAAGAAGGACTCCTTCTTCAATAAATGGTCCTGGGATAACTGGGTAGTCCTATGCTGAAGAATAAAACTGGACCCTTACTTCCACCATATACAAAAATCAACTCAAGATAAATTAAAATTTAGATGTAAGACCTCAAATCATAAAAATCCTAGAAGCAAACCTAGAAAATACATTTCTTGACATTGGCTTTGGCAAAGAACTTTTGGCTAAATACCCAAAAGCAATTGCAATAAAAATTAAAATTGAAATTGACCAAAAAAAAAAAAAAACTAAAATTGACAAGTAGTACCTACTTAAAGAGTTTCTGCACAGCAAAAGAAACTGTCAACAGAGTAAACAGACAGCCTACAGAATGAGAGAAAACATTTGAAAACTATGCATTTGACAAATGTCTAAAATCAAAAAAAAAAATATGTAAGAAACTTAAACAAATCAAAAAGCAAAAAACAACCCAATCAAAAAATGGGCAAAGACTCCAGGCACAGTGGTTCATGCCTGTAATCCCAGCAATTTGGGAGGCCAATGCAGGTAGATTACTTAAGTCCAGGAGTTCAAGACCAGCCTGGAAAATAGGCGAAACTGTGTCTCTACAAAACATAAAAAAATTAACCAGGTGTGGTGGTGTGTGCCTGTAGTCCCAGCTCCTCAGGAGGCTGAGGTAGGAGGATCACTCAAGCCCAGGAGGCAGAGGTTGCAATGAGCCGAGATTGTGCCTCTGCACTCAGCTTGGGTGACACAGCAAGACTCTGTCTCAAACAAAAAAAAAAAAAAAAAAAAAAAAGGAGGGGGGCAGCAAAGGACATGAACAGATACTTCTCAAAAGAAGATATACAGCAGTCAATCCATAAAAAAGTTCTCAACATCACTAATCATCAGAGAAATGCAAATCAAAATCACAATGAGATACCATTTCACACCAGTCAGAATTACTATTGTTAAAGTATCAAAAACAACAGATCCCACCAAGGCTGCAGAGAAAAGGGAACACTTATACACTGCTGTGGGAATGTAAATTGATTCCACCACTGTGGAAAGCAGTTTGAAGATTTCTCAAAGAAGAACTTGAAACAGAACTACCATTCAACACAGAAATCTCATTACTGACTATATTCCCAAAGAAAAATAGGCCACGGTACCAAAAAGACATATGCACTGATATGTTTATTCCTACACTATTCACATTAGCAAGGACATGGAATCAACCTAGGTTATCATCAAGGGGTGGATTGGATAAAAAAATATGATCCATATGCACCACGAAATACTAGGAGGCCATAAAAAAGAATGCAGTCATGTCTTTTGAAGCAACATGGATGGAGGCCATTATTCTAAGCAAATTAGCACAGGAACAGGAAACCAAATACCACATGTTATTTCTCATAAGTGGCACCTAAAGACTGAGTGCGCATGAACATAAAATGGCAACAGTAGACACTGGAGACTACTAGATGGGCGAGAAAGGGAAGGGACGTGGTTGAAAAACTACCCATTGGGTCCTATGCTCACTGCTTGGATATCACGTCCATTTTTCATGAAACCTGAGCATAAAAATGCAATTATCCTTGGGTTTTTGGATTTTCATTTCTGAAAGCTCTTGCATCATGTGAAACTTTTGTTGAATAAATTAATTATGATTTTCTCTTGCTGCTCTGAGTTTTGTTACAGGTATAGACCTTCCAATGGGTGAGGGAAAGATATTACCCTTTCTCCCTTACATGAGCTTATAAAATCCTCCCATCAACTTTATTAGGGAGGTACTACTATTACCACCATTCCCCCAAAGGGGAAATTGAAGAATGAGGAGGCGAGTAACTTGCTCAAAGTTACATACATAGTAAATGATAAGCTGAAATCTGAACTCGGGTCATCTGGCTCCAAAGTCCACACAATTCACCATTGTCTTGTAGCTTCCTTGCTAAGTTGATAGTGTGATATAGCATTCTAAGAAAAGCTCATTGAAACTGAGTCTTTACTAATTGAAGTATGATATGCTGAACAGGTGAAGTTAGCATTCTACTATATCATGAGTAGGGATTGGATGTTGATTAGATTTAGACTGGACAGAGATTGCTGAAGTTAAAGTGAAACAAAGTAAAGCCCAGTATAAGACAAAAAGATCCTGTAATGACAGTTGTCCAAATGTGAAGTGAATGGCTCTAAAATAAATTTAATTTCCACTCACTAAACATGATTAAGTAAAGGATAGGAAACCACTAGGTGGGAATATTGTTTAAGAAATCCAAACATTAAATACATAACATGACCAGAGCCTCTTACTGGGAAATCTACTAGTCAGTTCCACATTATCTTGGTTTTCCCAAGAATATTTTGCTCCCAGTCAGTACACGCTACTGAAGAGTTCATAAGACTATGTTTAGATCATTTAAAATGTGCTAATTCTGGGGGAGTGGGGGTAAAACAAAGTAAGATTTTAGTATCTTTTTTCTGACCTATAACCACTCTCCTTCTACTCATTTCCCGCTCCTACCCTATAAGATGCTACCCTCACCACTAACATAAATTGCTGTATTAATGAACCATGATTTTCCTCCCAAATTATAGGCTGATTGCTTAATGTCATTAAGCTCACTACATATGCATTCAACTCAATTCACTTTCCTTGGGAAATCTTAATGAAGAGGAACTATTTCCCAGTGGTATGTTAAAAAATGTTGAACCAGCTCTCTGAAAAACTAAATCTCTGTTTTGTAGCATTTTCCAACATCAGCAGTATAAAAACTCCCACCAGGGCCAGTCTCAAGGTACCAACATGATATCATGTTGATGAATGTAGAGTTGGGTGATATATTAGTTTATTACTGCTATTAAAAATTAGCATAAACTTAGTGGTTTAAAACAATACCAAGTTTATTATCTTACAGTTCCATAGGCTGCTGGAGATCACCAAGTTTAAAGCAAAGTGTTAGCAAGGTGGGCATTCTTTTCTGGACTCTCTAGAGGAGAATCCATTCCCTTGCCCTTTCTCTCTTCTGTAGACCACCCACATGCCTTTGCTCATGGCCCCTCCCCTGCCATCAATGGCAGGTGAGGCATTTTTCACATGGCATGTCTCAAGGATGCCACTGAAAATGTTCCTCTACCGTGGAAAGGAAGAGAGCATTACACCAACACAGAAGGAGAACAAGAGTGAAGCAGAGGATTCTGGCATGCTGAGCACCCTTGCTTCTATAGAAGCTATCCCAATATCCTTCCTAAATGTGTCTTTCCTGCACATATGAATAAATGCATTCTTCTTTAATTAACTTAGCTTCATTATTTGAAGCCAAGAGCGGCAATGAATACTTATGGTATAAAGCAGCACTTGGTCTAGAAAATGAACTGCCTACCCTAATTGATAGAAATTTTGACCTTCTTTTAAGAATACAATAAATAAAACATGTGTTTAATTCAACATATTTCTGAAATGAAGTAAGTCTTATGTTGTTGTTCTCATTGTTGTTTTCATAGAAAAATCAATGTTAAGAAGTGTGAAGGGCCTAAGATTTTACCCTACTGAGATTTTGCAAGTTATCTTGCTACAGTGGCTGGCAGAGGCCTGACACTCCTAAATCAAAAAGAAAGGAAAGTTTGTTACTCCTACGTACAGTGATAGCTGGAATGTCAGCATTTTTTCTGATTCCCCAGCTTCCAGCAAGTCACTTGGCACTTGCACATCAAGTGGGTTGTGTTATAGAAGGAAAGAGAATCCAAATATTTTATAATAGGCATTAAGTCTGCCTGACTTTTGCCCCAGAAGAAGATACCATTTTTATTTTACTAGATAGTAAACAAAACCCCTCTTTGCTCCAGGGGAGATACTTTATTTTCCAAGGCTGTTCATTCCTCAAACAACCTTTACAAGATTCCCTGGAATAAGGGTAGTAAGTGCCACTGTTCACAAGACCTGAAAAAAATGCAAGAAACTCATAGAGAAGAGTGACACAATAATCAATAAAGAAAAAAGTATTCAAAATTATATAAACAATTTCAATAGCTGCTTATTAAGTAGCTACAAAGAATTATTGTTTAACTTATTTTTTAATTTTTATATTTTTTGTTATTGTCTGCCAGAAAGAATCTTATGTCTTTTTGAACTTATGGCCTTAATATTTAGAGCTATTGTAAAACAGATAATTGTTGATATAGAATTTTTAAGATTATTTACGAATAAATTGTTTAGAAATATTTACTGTGCAATTGATATGGGTTGTGTATCTATGTCCCTGCCCAAATCTCATGTCAAACTGTAATCTCTAATGTTGGAGGTGGGACCTGGTAGGAGGAGATTAGATCACAGGGGTGGTTTTTTATGAATGGTTTAGTATCCTCTCCTGGTGCTGTTCCCACCATAGTGAGTGAGTTCTTGTGAGATCTGGTTGTTTAAAAGTGTGTAGCACCTCCCCACACTTCCTCCTGCTCCAGCCATGTAAGACATGCCTGCTACTCCTTTGCCTTCTGCCATGATTGTAAGTTTCCTGAGGCCTCCCTAGAACCAAAAGCCACTATACTCCCTGTACAGCCTGCAGAACCATGAGCCAATTCAACCTCCTTATTTTGTAAATTACCCAGTGCTCAGATATTTCTATAAAGAAATAAATACAGTAACCTGAACATGATAGTGCACATTTTTATTTTTATAGCACTAACAAAATATTGTCCTTCAGAGACAGTGAGCTGCAATATGACTCTCATAACAGTCACTGTCAATGAAGGATGGGATTTAAGAAAAAAGAGACAATGTCTCAACCAGGTGTTGAAGAAAAACCAATCATATTAGGTAAGTGAAGTGGTTCTCAAAAAGACATAAAAAGTGATAGTCTCAAGACACTATTTGCATATCAAAATGTTTCTGTAAATCCAAATAAACTTCTAGTTATTGAAACTGTGGAGGGGAAATGTTTCTAAGGTAGGAACAACCACCATACAGTGGGTAAAGATGGCAAGGAAGACTTCCATTGCTCTGTGTTGCAAGCTTCTTCCACCTAGTCCTCTCTCTGTGTTTACTTTGCCAGCATATTAGACAAAATGGCCGAAGCAGAAAAGCACAGTTGGCAGGTTTTGTAGTGAACCCTCCACCTCACTCAAAGTATGACTGAAAAGCCTTGCACTGGCCTGCAGGGAGCTCCACAATGTGTAACCATCCCACAACATCTTTGCTTCTCCTTGAACACAGCAGGTACCTTCCTGCCACAGAGCCTTGGCACTGTTTTTACTTATGCCCAAAATGCTCTTCCTCCCAGATATCTGCCTCATTTATTTACATCTCTGCTTTAGCATCACTTTCTCATGAAAGCCTACTGTGACTTTTCTAGTTAAGAATCACTACTGACATTCCCTTCCTCCAACACTCTTGTTCCTCTTCACTTGCTACCTATTTTTTTCTTTTCCCATAGCAATTATCACCTTCTAATATTCCATATACTTTATTAATGTTAATATAAGTATTATTTGTTTTCTGTCTCCTCTCATTAAAATGCAAGCTACATAAGGACAGGGATCTTTTTGTTGTCTTTTGTTCATTGACCTATTGCAGTATCTAGACTATGTCTATTATCTAGTGGGCACTCAAGTTTACTGAATGATGAGTAGATTGGTGCATTTCATTCATTATTCTCTTTGTGTCCCCTGACACATACAGGCCATGGGAACTCAAATGAGTTAATTAACCTTTCTAAATAAAATGGAGTAATTGTTGAACCTGATTTACTGCTTGTTTCATAAATTAAATGGGATTATGTATTTAAGGCACTTAGCACACTGCCTGGCAGAGAGTGAGAATGTACTATTAGCTACTAACATAAAAACAAGCAAATTTGAAACCTAATAGAGAAAAGTACCAAATTCCATTCAGCACAAAACATTTCTAGATCTCTCTCCTAAACTGTGAGAGCTCAGAGCCTTAGAATTGAGAAAGGTATTTTTTACCAACTGTATTACCATGTGTAAACTTACAGACCCGGTCTGTAAAGTTCCAACTTGTCACTTCTTGTTAGAAGAATTTTGTGTCATCTGAGAACCTGATAATTTCATCACTCACTTTACTTTTCTTCCCGATAATTAAAAAGAAAAAAATCTTAAATAAGCCATCTCAGTGTTAATTCCTAGGATCTTATTTTAGGTACTTACCCTTACTAGAAAGTAGTAATTTATTACTTCCCTTTATTCAATAGATAGACAAAAAAAAAAAAAAAAAAACCTTGGGATTTCAGTCCTACTAAGGACTGGCCCCAACCTGTGGCCTTCCTGAGGAAAGGCATTTAGGTTTGGAAAGAGATTCCAAACTTATCTTTGCTCCATCATTTTCACGAGCCTGAGCTTCTTACAGGTAACAGGAGACCTCATGGTAATGATAATAGACTTCAGCCCCCTTGAACGGTTAAGGAACTTGTAAGCAACTCCAAGAACTTGAATGGTGTACAAGACATTCCATTCTCTAGAAAACACCAGTACAATAGAACACAGTTGGAAAACAGTTGTGGAAACCATAAACGCAAACAGCATGTTATGAATTGACTATATGAATGCTAAATGAAAGTAGAATAAAGGGCCAACAGAAAACCAGAACTGTAAGGAAGGATTCAGCTCCAATCTTTCAGTTCTGCAGAGGTAGTTGTAGGGACGCTGAATGCTTCCTGTTTATCTTGTTGTAGACACCAATTTAAGCTAGCTTAATCCAAAAGAGACAATTTATTGAAATGATACAGTTGCTGTGTGGAACAAAAGGGTAGTAGGCCTATTAAAGGGCTGAAATAAGGAACTAGAAACTTTTCAGAATCCCAAAATGTGTTTGCTCTCTGTCTATCTCCCTTCTCTCTTCCAAAACATGTTTCTCTCCAGGACTACCTTCTTTCTCTGCTTCTCAATATGTAGACAATAGTGGCCCAGGGCATCCTAGCGGAAATCATCTCACCCCAGCCACTGCAGAGACTAGCTCTGCTGCCTCTGAAACCAAAATTCAAACTTCTATAACAGATAATTTAATTGGTCCACTTGAGTTAGATTTCTTTTGTTTCCCTTGCCTGCCTCTCCCAATCAAATGTAGTCCAACCAAAGGTGGCCACCCCAGGGGAGGAGGTGGGTGTGTACTGGGGGTGAATTCTGAGTGATTAGGATCATTGTAAACTGTACAATTATTCAAAGGCTTTCTATTTTCTCATCCTTACCCGAAACCTACAGATCTCCATTTCTTTCCACCTCTTTTTCCCATAAGCTCTCTAAGTGCCACATCATGAGGCAGAAAGATGACATTTTTCACGTCCTAGTTAGGAGTTCCACAGCTCCTTTTTCCAAACTCTTTTTTTTTAAAAAAAAAAAGAAAGAAAGAAAGAGAGAAAGAAAGAAAAAAAGAAAAAAAATGAAGGAGAGGAATAAAGAGGAAGAGGGAGAGAGAACGGAACGTTGCTTTATTGCCCAGGCTAGAATGCAGTCTAAAAATGGGTATTGAAAACCTCTTTTATACCAATAATTGTGCTTAATAATGGAGACAGGAAAAAATGAGGGAAGAAAATAACAAACAAGCAGCCAACCAATATTTCATTTAAACCTGTAAATAGGTGTGATGTGGTGCTAACAAGAGTGTATATTTTGTGTATTTAAAGTGGAGAGTTCTATAAATGTTTATTAAGTTTTCTTGTTCCGGATCTGAGTTCAAGTACTGGATATCCTTGTTAATTTTCTATCTCGTTGATCTGTCTAATATTAATGTTGAAGTGTCCCACTATTATTGTGTCGGAGTCTAAGTCTCTTTATAAGTCTTATGTATCTGGGTGTTCCTATATTGGGTGCGTATATATTTAGGATCTTTAGCTCTTTTTGTTGCATTGATCTTTTTACCATTATGTAATGTACTTCTTTGCCTCTTTTGATCTTTGTTGCTTTAAAGTCTATTTTATCAGAGGTGAGAATTGCAACTCCTGATTTTTATTTATTTATTTATTTTTGCTCTCCATTTGGTTGGTAAATCTTTCTCCATCCCTTTGTTTTGAGTCTTTGTGTATCCTTGCATGTGAGATGGGTCTGAATGCAGCATACCGATGGGTTTTGGCTGTGTCTTTTGATTGGGTGATTTAGTCGATTTAAATTTAGGATTAATAATAATATATGTGAGTTTAATACTGCCATTTGATGTTAGCTGGCTGTTTTGCCCATTAGTTGATGTAAATTCTTCATTATGTTGATGCTCTTTACTTTTTGATATATTTTTGGAAAGGCTGATAATGGTCGTTCCTTTCTATGTATAGTGGTTCTTTCAGAAGCTCTTGTAAAGCAGGCCTGGTGGTGATGAAATCTCTGAGTACTTGCTTGTTCACTAAAGATTTTATTTTTCCTTCACTTATGAAGCTTAGTTTGGCAGGAAATGAAATTCTGGGTTTAAAGTTCTTTTCTTTAAGGACGTTGAATATTGGCCCCCACTCTCTTCTGGCTTGTAGGATTTCTGCTGAGAGATCTGCTGTGAGTCTGATAGGCTTCCCTTTGTGGGTAACCTGACCTTTCTCTCTGGCTGCCCTTAGTATTTTCTCCTTCATTTCAACCCTGGTGAATCTGACGGTTATGTGCCTGGAGTTTGGTCTTCTTGAGGAATATCTTTGTGGTGTTCTCTGTATTACCTGGAGTTGAATATTGTCCTGCCTTGCTAGGTTGGGAAAGTTTTCCTGAATAATATCCTGAAGAGTATTTTCCAGCTTGGATTCATTCTCTTCATCACATTCAGGTACACCTATCAAAAGTAAATTAGGTCTTTTCACATAGTCCCATATTTCTTGGAGACTTTGCTCATTCCTTTTTA
>NW_016107319.1:9806076-9821698 GCF_001604975.1 Cebus imitator
GAAGTTCTTGTGTTTTTCAGCTCCATTAATTCACTTATATTCCTCTCTAAATTGTCTATTCTCATTAGCATTTCATCAAATCTTTTTTCAAAGTTCTTAGTTTCTTTGCATTGGGTTAGAACAAGTTCTTTTAACTCACAGAAGTTTCTTATCATCCACCTTTTGAAACCTGCTTCTGTTAATGGAACACACTCGTTCTCCATCAGGCCTTGTTCTATTGCTGATGAGGAACTGGGATCCCCTGTAGAGGGAGAGGCGTTCTGATTTTGGGTATTCTCAGCTTTTTTAGGCTGGTTTGTTCCCTTCGTTATAAGTTTATCCATCTGTCATCTTTGTAATTACCGACTTTCTAATTAGGTTTCTGAGTGGATGTCCAACTTGTTTATTCCCAGCGCTAGAATCTGAGCAACCCACTGCGCCCAGCTAAAACAGCAGCGTTAAGATTGATGGTGCTTTTCTGACTCTGCACCAAGAACCGCTGCACCAAGGCGCTGGCAAAACCGCCACACCGGCCACAAGAGTCACGCTGGCAACCCGAGGGGCTCCTCCGCTGGGAATCTCCTTGTCCGTGAGCAACAAAAATTTGTCTGAAAGTGTGGCGTCCTCTCGTTCTCTGTGCTTCCGCTGGGAGCTACAATCCCGAGCTGCTAGTGATCAGCCATCTTGGATCTCTCTCCCTTTTTCCAAACTCTTAGCTGTAGTCTGCCCATATCGTAGAAGGGTCTTAATTATATACCAAGCCTTTTGCCTCAATTTAGGCACTGCAGATGACCAGCATTATTTCCCTTCCCTCCGGTTTATAAAGGAAGTTTCAAGTGAAAAGTGGCAGGATTATGCCAGCCACTAAGTATATGAAAAAAATAAAACATGTTCCCTCCTTTTCATTCATAGAAGGGGACACAAAAAGAACAAAACATTGCAAAACACTGTGAGAAGCACAACTATGGTAGGAAAAGTGACAGCACAAAGCAGGGGGTCACAAACTCAGGATAATTCTTTAAAAAAAATCCATTATCCTCAGAAAGCATCAAAGGGAAAGCAGCAATTGGTATGGTATGTATAAAATATTAAAATATTCAAGGAAGCAAAATTAAAAGTGATTAAATAAAATGTGGCTTTTTGACTGTAAGATTGGATTTTCTCCTTGCACATTAAAGAGCTCTGTGGAAAAGAAAACAATTAAGACAGCACATGAGTGTTAGTATTCTTTCCAAGTTTAAATTGATAGGTGATTTTCAGTTCATTTAATAAAGAAATTCATTTATACATACTTTAAATGAGTTACGTGTAAATTAACCAGAAATATTCATGCTTAGCAATAATTTTGTTCATACAGTAATTTAGTTTTGTCAGGGTGTTGCTAATTTAAACAAGATGACCTACCCCACACATGACATTCTTGCATTACCAGCAGATTCTTGGTTAATGGTATCATAATTTCCAAAAGATATTCCAGAAGATAAACATATAGTAGTGACATTATCATAACAGGCTCCAGCCATCACTGAACAAGACCATCCTGGTACCTCCACCTTTTCATTCAGAAAATAGCTTCTGGAATGAATTAAAAATTAGTGATGAGGCTGAGGAAGTAATTGGAATAAATTGACAAAAAACTAAACATTTATGTTTCTCAGAATCACCACTATTTCTTTGTAGTTTCAGTATAAATCTTGATTTATTATATTATCTTTACTTTTATGTTGTCTTGGGTGAGAGTCATTTCCATCTTTCCTTTTGAGTCATGTGGAATGACCACTAATGGGAATGATGACAACATGGAATTGAGTCATACAGTCAAAAGGGAAAGAAAAGCTGCTTCAGCTGATTATCATTTCTCCAGATGCCACTGCAGTTAAAGTTGCAGTAGTTATAAATTACAAACACAGGTCTTTTCCTAACAGCAATGGCAAAGTTGAGTATAGAAAATCAATGGACAGCAATGTACCAAACGTTTATTGTATGTGATACAATGCAAGAGTGGCAGAGGATTACAAAATATCTTCAAGGAAACAAGTTCTAAAGAGATACCACAGACATATAAAAATTTAAGAAGCAAAACTTTGGTTAGGTTCACCAACTGCTAGTAAATAAATAAAGGGACAAAAGGGATTTAAATTAAGATAATATGTGAGTTAAAAAATCTTTACTAGAATAGTCCCATGTAATCTTGGCAACCAATCTGTGAAACTGGTGTGTTAAATCTATTGTATATATGGGGGTTTAATGTCTCAGCATGTTCAAATGTGACTTTCTCACAATCACAGCTGTGAGGCAGCCTCCCTGATATTTTAGCTCTTACAAAGTTGTCTGGATATGGTACTATGTTTGGTTAGAGCTATGATGCTGAATGCCAGGCCAGGCCATGGTGATATGGTTTGGCTCTGTGTCCCCATCCAGATCTCACCTGGAATTGTAATAATCCCCATGTGTCAAGGGTGGGACCAGGTGAGGTAATCAGATCATGGGGCAGTTTTCCCCATGCTGTTCTCATGATACAGAGTCTCAGAAGATCTGGTGTGTTTATAAGCATCTGGCATTTCCCCTACTTGCCCTCATTCTCTCTCCTGCCATCCTGTGCAGACGGAGGTGACTTTTGCCATGCTTGTAAGTTTCCAGAGGCCTCCCCAGTTATGCAGAACTGTGAGTCAGTTAAATCTATTTTCTTTATAAATTACCCAGTCTTAGGCAGTTTTTTATATCAGCATGAGAACAGACTAATACACATGGGTTGGTATGACCTCCCATAATGTATATGGCATTACTATAGGCAAGCAACTGCAGAAAAGGCAGATCCCCAGACAAGAGGCAAGAACTCTGGCTCTGGGCATGCAAGAGGAGGAACTTTTATTTATCTGGGCCTCACTGTCTAGATTATCTCTTTCAATAATGATGGAGACTCCTGTTTATTGGTGTAGAACATGACTACGACAAAGTAGCTGGGCAGGAGATCAGATGGGACAAGCCCAACCAGCCTCAGAGGGGGAAAAGAACATTTTGTAAGATTACCATATCAATTCATGTTATTCTTGGGATTATTGTTTGTTATTTCATTTTTATTTTCTCTTTTCACCCTCTGTTAACCCAAAACTTCAACATCTCATCTAAATATGTTGCAAAAACCCATTAAAAAGTAGACAGAAGACACGAACAGAAGCTTCTCAAAAAAAGACACACATGTGGCCAATAAATATGAAAAAAAGTTCCACATCACTAATCATCAAAGAAATGTAAATCAAAACCACAATGAGATAACATCTCACACCAATGAGAATAGTTATTACTAAAAACTTAAAAAATACACAGTTGCTGGTGAGGCTGCAGAGAAAAGGGGACAATTATACACTGTTGGTGGGACTGTAAATTAGTTCAACCACTGTATAAAGCAGTTTGAAGAATTCTCAAATAATTTAAAAACAAAGTACTATTCAACCCAGCAATACCATTACTGGGTACATATCCAAAAGAAAATAAATTGTTCTACCAAAAAGACACATGCACTCATATGTTCATCACCATGCTATTCACAATAGCAAACACGTGGAGTCAACCTAGGTGCCAATCAGTGTTGGATTGAATAAAGAAAATGTGATATACATACATCATGGAATACTACACAGTTATAAAAAAGAATGAAATCACATCCTTTGCAGAAACATGGATGCAACTGGAGGCCATTATCCTATGCAAATTAACACAGGAAGAGAAAACCAAATACTGCATGTTCTCACTTATAAGTGGGAACTAAACATTGAGTACTCATGGACATAAAGATGGTAAAGATGGGAACAATAGACACTGGGAACTAATAGAGGCAGAAGGGAGACGGGGGGAAGAACTGAAAAAATTGAGTACTATTGGGTACTCTGCTCAGTACCTGGGTCACAGGATCAATCATACCCCAAACATCAACATGCAATATACCCAGGTAATAAGCCTTCACATGTACCACCTGAATCTAAGATAAAAGTTGACTTTTCAAAAAGGTATTTTACTTATGTATAAATAAATAAATGTGCTGTTTCTCTCTTAGTGGAGTTATGGAGAACAAAAAGAAATCATGTATCCACATTCGTCCCCTTGAAACCTTCATAGTGGTAGCATCTTTGGTGAAAGAGAATCTTAGCCAGATTTAGCTACTATTCCTAAAGTGGAAATATGTCTCTGTTAGTAACTGTGGAGAGTTTCAGATGTAAACTAAAAATAAAATCCTAAGCCCCCCAACTACTGAATGGACCCCCTCTTGGCCAAGGGAACCCCAGAGAAACCTTAAAAGTAGAGTTCCTAGCCATGACAGAATGGAAGGTCAGACATGCCTTGTTATACACCCTCCCTTTTGTGTTTAGACACAGCAACTGATCAGCATTACTGTTAAAAGAGAGAGACTAAGACTGATGGAACAGACTCTTTGTGGCAGTAGGATACCAAATTATGAGCAAGTCCTAAGGCCATGGCAGGCAAGAGTTGAGTGATACACCCCTACAGGTCACTTTGACACAGTATATGTCTCATGCTCCCATAACCCGACTCTGACATAGCATCGCAGGATGATGATTAGTGAACAACTTATCTTAATTACTGTATGTTAAAATTAAACGTAAACATTCTTTTCGACTGATTCCAAGTTTTTAGACAAAGCCATATTCCTTTCAGCCAATCACAAATTGAGAAAACTCTAAACCCATCTATGATCTATAAACCCCTGCTTCAAGATGTCTTGCCTTTCAGGGCCAAACCAATGTATAATCTTCACATAATAACTGGTGATTTTTCCTGAAACTTCTGCTGTCCTGAAATGTATGTGACAGCTACAATGTGACTGCTTAGGGACCACTTATTCCATGATACCTACGTTTGTGTTTTCCCTGGCCACAGTCACTCACACTGGCTCAGAATAAACCTCCCTAAAATATGTTTAGAGTTTGCTTTTTTCCTTTGGCATGGATAATCTGACAACTAAAAGAAAACAGTTGTTTCCCTACTGTCTGATAGATTGGAAAATAACAAATTGGGCGTCTCCATCTTCAGTCTTTGTCCCTTAAAATCACCGCTCTTGCTACTGCCATACCCAACGGCACACAGAAGAACAACATGTAATAGCACTTTTCATGAAGTAGGGACATAGCTAATTAGTTACTGCCCTCAAGAGAGGCACCAAATAATTCTTGATTTATGGGAAAAAGTCTATTTGGATGTAACCAACTGGAATGCCATGACTCCACAGACACTGAAAATGGGAGTTTCAGGGTGGCAGTTGTCAAAAGTGCCAACTGCTGAATTTATTCGTGGCTTCTTTGTTTCAAAAAGAAAGTACCTTTTGCTTTTAAGTCTCTTATATCTATCAATTCTATCTCCTCCATTAGCAGATGCTGGAGTTACACACGTCCATCTCACCCCCACCATCACATCCATTGGTCACTGCTGTACAGTGTGAATATAAACAAAGGCATTCCATAGGTTGCCCATATACATCATGACTTTTTATTTCACAGCCACATCTGTATGCCTTTCATGATTGTTAATGAAGACATACTAGTGTAATCTCCTGCATCCTCAATCTTTTCAAAAAGTCTTGAAACATATGTTTCTGAAAGAGACTAAGCTCTAAAGAAAAAAAGGCTTAGGGTGAAGATAAACCGTTCACCTCCCTCAGCAGATCACTGAAAACTGAATTTCAAATTTGTCAGTGTTATAATTGCTGAGTGGCTCTTCAGCAAATGTGACAATAACAGATATATTACACAGTTTGAAACCAATGGCTAACATACAATTTTGGAACATTTATGCAGACATCGCCTCACATTAGCAGAAATATTTGAGGTTGAATCTACATTAAGTAACTTTTTAGACACCATAAAATTCACTCAAAGCATTTGTTTCCCACAACTGATCTACAAGTAACTCTGTTTTGCTTCTCCAGATAAAGATAATCTGAAAACAATCAGCCAATCAAACAAACAAAAAAAAAAAAAAAAAAGAAGAAAAAGTGTTTTTAAAGAAGCATTGAGGTTACACAATTACAAGATTACCTTTTCTTTTGGCTCATGAACTGATTCTGAGAGCAATTACGAGAAAGAAGAAACTAAAATACTGTGAGCAAAGGAAGCAAGTGTCAACAGAGTGTCTAATTTTCCAAGATTTTCACAATTACAATGCCAGCTTCTCTTTATAGGTGCTGACATATCTTTTTAAAAATTGATCTTGCTACTCAAAAGTTATGATACTCATCATTCAGACAAAATACACTCAAATACCTTTTCAACAATACTAGATACTAACTATATTGGCTTCAAAACACTATAATTTTTTAAAAATATACCAAAATATTACCAGTGTTTACCTCAGGGTGGGGAGTGGAGTGAGATGACTGTGATTTTTGTTTGCTTTGGTGTTTCCTGCCTTCTCCAAATTTTCTACATTGAGAATTATATTTTTATAGTCAGAAAAAGTTGTAATTTGTAAAATAAGCTTACTCACATTGTGTTCTGGGGGAATTAAGCAGTACCATTCTTTCTGGGAAAAAAAAAAAGCCAAAATTTCTTTTCAGAAGGAAGAGATAAGGTATATGTAAGAATTATACAACCAAACTTTGGTTGGCATCCTACTGAAAGAATTCTCTTTGAATGACATTTATCATCTAAAATATTAATTGAGCACATTTCAATTTCTGTGCTATGGGTACCATGTTAATGTCTTCTCACTGACTCTCAAGGAGTTCCATGCATGGATAAGCTACTCAGAAAAGGGAACTAAGACCTGCTGCAGCAGGCAGTCAGCATCTTCTTTCATGATTCTTTTCATTGTTTGTATAGCACAGAATTCTTTTTGGCCAGAAAAGCATTTGTTTATTAAATTTCTCTTAAAATACTCCTGGATTTGAATTAAGGAGGACTTCATTTAGGAAAAAACAAAACAAAAGAAACAAACAAAAAACATGCTGCAGCAGATTTTCTTAATACAAAGCATTTTAAAAAATAGAAAGGTTTACTCATCACATTTGCTTCTCACATTGAGAGTAAACTTGTCCCACTTGGGACATGGGTAAATCTTTGTTCCTTTTTTAAGTTTCCTTTAAAATGGATATTTATTAAAAATTACTACATGCAATGTAATAAAAAATGAAATTCTTAAACTGCCCTTGGGATTTTCTTTTTATTTCTTTTGACATTGACTTTCCTGGTTCAGGTAACAATATAAAACACTGATGATGATTGAAAGTTAAAAGTTAGATTCTTTTGGTTTTCTTAATTTTCCCCCAACTCCATAAGGAACAATTATTAAGAAATTAATGCTCACTCCTGTAATCCCAGCACTTTGGGAGGCCGAAGTGGGTGGATCACCTGAGGTCAGGGGTTCAAGACCAGCCTGACCAACATGGAGTAACCCCATCTGTACTAAAAATACAAAAAATAAAAATAAAAATAGCCAGACGTGGAGGCACATGCCTGCAATCTCAGCTACTTGGGAGGCTGAGGCAGGAGAATTGCCTGCGTGAGGTGGAGGTTGTGGTGAGTCGAGATGGCACCATTGCACTCCAGCCTGGGCAACAAGAGTGAGACTCTGTCTCAAAAAAAAAAAGAAAAGAAAAGAAAAGAAAAAGAAAAAAGAAATTAATGTGCACTATTTCACCGAATATGTTATGCTATATTTTGCCTTCTAAAATGTTTTGTATTATCAGCATGGTGGTAGACTACACAAGAAAATCTGAGTATGCCATTGGATATTAATTCAATAATTTGGCAAAACTAGAACAAAAATTTCCCTATGTTGTTCTTGGTTATATAATGACTGCTGAGCTTCACTTTGCTATATGTCTCAAGGGCAAGTCACCTTCATTTTATTTCCCTTACATACATGAACATTGACATCCATGCAAACTTACTGTTAAAATGGTACGCCATCCTTATTAAATATTTTTTATTCGAATAGATGAAATAGCGATAACCTCCGAATTGCAGAGGAAATCTGTGCAATCTAGTCCCCACATCTTTTGGATGCAATTTCTTAACATAATAGGTCTTATCCAGGGAAATTAAAAGAAAATTCTTACACATATGAACACTGACATCCATGCAAACAGCAAGTATGAAATGGTATCCATTAAGAAAGTAATGGCAGCCAAGGGCACCTTTCATAATGCACAAATTTCAAGTTCACTCAGTTTTCTGGATTCCTACACATAGATGTTATTATCTAAGTGTAAATATCCATATGCAAAAAAATAAAGAGAATGTAAGAGATATGTCCACTGTGGTACCATTTCTTTATGAACATATTAATAAAAGTTAAGAAGACAGAATTCCTAGAATTCATTCCGCTGGCTTAGTAGGAATGCTCAAGATTCTGACTGGGTGATTTTTTTTTTTTTTTTAATTCACAGCATTTTTATTCTCAGAAACAATTTCTTAGTCACTAAAGGAAAAAGGGCACGCTACATGTTAGGAGGCATGTACTTCTCTCAATGAACTATAATCACACTGATAGCAAAAGTAGGCAGCCAAATGCCTTGGCAAATAGGGGCGGGTCCAAAGTGAAACCCCACCTCCAAGCCAAAGACAGTTTAGAACCTGAAAGCCAAGCTACAAGTTAAATCCTCAGACAGGATTGAGAACTTGTCTTCCTGTTTGGTGTACTTTCCTCTGACTGGTCCCCACCCTTCACCTATATTTTATATATAACTACTCTTTTCTAATTTGTTTTCTACACTGACATGCCCACTTTTGAGTGGTGTCTTTCCTTTACCCTTTTTTGCATCCTCACAAACCAATCAGCATGCATTCTCCACTCTATAAAAGGCCCCGGACCAAGCCCCATGGTAAAACTTTCCCACCTTCAGGTAGGAGGACCAATCTCGCATCCTCTCTCTGCTGAAAGCTATTACCATTGCTCAATAAAAATTCTTCTTTGCCCTCCTCACCCTTCAATGTCCAGCATAACCTCATTCTTCCTGGGCACAGTACAAGAGCTCAGGAATGCCAAACATGACTACAAGCTATAACACAGGCAAGCTAGGGCATGCCAGTGTGTGCAAGTGAGCCCCAGGTAGGGTGGCACCAGCCAGGGATTCCCAGCTTCCAAAGTAACCAAAAAGAAAACTCCCACATCAATGCCAACAGCAGACATGACTTGTTCTAGGAGTCTATTAGAAGGAGTCTATCATTTGGCTTCCAGATCAACATAGAAACATAAAACTGCTGAACATGGCACTGAGAAGCTGCCCAGTAGCACGTAAGTTCAGACCAATTTGTTTATGATGGGGTTGTCAAAAAGTATGTTAACAATATAAGATTTTATAATATACCCCCAATTCCCTCCATCTATCTACCTGTTTCCCTTTAAAGGAATCCTTTTCTTTGGAAGCATAAAGGACATATTCCAGACAGATGATGTTATACATAAACACACTGGAACTAACTGAATAGCGAGGTATCAATGGATATGAAGCTGCTGCTGTTTCACAACATATATTGAAAATAGAAATTTTATGTTTCTTTTTTTCTGGGTCTTTATAAGGAGATTCAAAATAATGCTTTCCTTCAGCTCATACATATTTTTAAAGTTTATCATTATTATGTTACCACTTTGTAGTATAACAAAAAGGAAAAGAATGTACATGGATTCATAAACCTCTTGCTTCTTCAGATAAATGTACAATAAGGGGAAAAAGCAGGAAGAATATTTCCAAAATGTTTAAAAATGGTTAAGCCATTTATAATTGAATAGTAGTGCAGTAATCACATGATTGAGCAGGTGTAAAATGTTAAGAGTTTGCTTTCAATTTTCCTAGATAAGACCTATTATGTTAACAAATTGCATCCAAAAGATGTGGGGATTGTATTGTACAGATTTATTCTGCAATTTAGAGGTTATCTCTACTTCATATATCCTAATAAAAATTGTTTAATAATGTTTTGGTTTGGTTTGGTTTGCTAAACAGACTGTGGAAACCACTCTACTCAGTCACACTAGGTCACATCTCCAAGCATCGCTTTTAATTACACTTAATAAGGATGGTGTAGCAGTTATTTGCAACAGACTCTCACTTGCTGTCAACCAGAGTTTGATTTCTTATTCACATTTTAAGGTTATTTTCTGTTCATTTACATTTCAAAAAATTAATGTGAACAATTAATTATGAAAATTATGAAAGCAACCAGGCTTTCTTTTTCCTTAACCAGTTGGTAATTGGTTTGGCTCTGATCACAATTATTCTACAACCAATATGCACCAATTGTCTACAATAGACCAGGCTCTATGCTAGATACTGAGGAAATCATGGTGTGAATAAGAATATTATCTCTGGTCTACCAGAGATCTGACAGGAATAACTGCTATTGAACCAATAGCAACCAGGAATAGTGAGTCCTATGAAGAAATGGAATACTATGGCATCCCAATAGGAAGAGTAAATCTTTAATAGAATTTTAGGAAAGGCTCTCTGGGGAAAATAAGATTGAGAACTAACATCAGTTGTCCTCCAATATTGGTTTTCTCCATATTTCAGGATATAATTTTACCTGTTTGAGACTCAGAATAAGATACTCTGCCTTCTTTGCAGCTAAATAAAGTCAAATAACCAATTTCTGACCAGTAAAATATGAGTAGAAACGTGTGGAACTTTTGAATTGTAACTTCTGAGAAAATACGCATGATTTCACCTTTCCTTTCTTCACTTTCTGCTGTCAGAAGCACAATCGTGGTGACAGGACATCCTGGACAATGTGAGTAAAGGAAACTATGGTGATAAAGAGTAGTTAAAAAATATATATATATATGGCCTCTAATGACGTCAGAGCATAGCAGCCATACCAACTTAAAGAGAAATAAAATACAGTCTTGTTTATCGCTGGTTTTCTTGTTGTTGTTCTCTGCCACACACAATTCAACATATACCTTAACATTGTCTTGAGGGAAGAGCCTAAGAAAAACAAAAGAGGAGGAGGGCAGCATTCCAGACAAAAAGATAATTTTGCACAACCCATTCAAGGACATAAAACTTTTACATGACTAGTTTGAAAATAGGGGTAGGCTTGTCAAGACGAAGCTGCAGAGGGAGTAGATTGTTCCAGTAATGGCCTCTGATTGGTTCACACCTCTGCTACACACAGTTTGACCATGTGACTTGCATTGGTGAATAGGAAAATACCAGACACAATGTTAGCAAGGCCTTGACAAGTCACTCTCATTTTGCCCCTTCAAATCCTGAGACCTCCACAATTGAACAAGCCTGTGTTAGCCTACTGGAAGACGAGAGATCATGTGGAACAGAAATGTGCTGTTCCAGCTGAGTGCTCTTAGGCCAGCCAGCCTTCAATAGCCAGACACAGAAGTGAGGTTTTCTTGAACTATCCAGCCCTAGAAAAGCTGCCAGGTAACCTGAGATCTGCCAAGACAGTACAGATAAGAAATGTCTTGCTGACCTACAGAATTAAAAGCAAATACATTGTTGTTTCAAATTGTTAAATGTCACGATGGTTTGTTACATAGCAAAGGCTAATTGATAGAAATAGAACACAAACTATATAGGATCCTATAATTATTATTAATTCATCCCATGTTTATTAGCACCAACTTTGTACCATATACTGTGCTAAAATAGGTACTGGAGATGCAGCAGTGTACAGAACACAAGGTCTCTGCCCTCATGGATCTTACCTGCCTATCATCCATACTGAGGAAATTTGTCATAATGATAGTAACAAACTACTAAAAGTCTTTAAAGCAAGAGGACAATAATTAGGTTTGCATTTTAAAGACTATTATGGTTAAAATGTGGGAGATGGATTGCAAAGAAGTAAGAGTGTATACCGAAAGACAAGTTAGGTGGCTGATGCAATAATCCCAAAAAGTGATGATTGCAACTTAGTGTAAGATGTTATCCATGTACATAGAGAGTGCAGAGATTCATTAATTAAGAGATAGAAAGAATAGGATTTGGTAACTGATTAAAAATATGGAGTGAGCAAAAAGAATGATCAAGGATAACACTTTTCCATGTTTATTGGCTTGAGCAAGTTGCCAATAAATAATGGTGCTCTTTACTGAGGTATGAAACGTTGAAGACAGAGGTCTACATAATGAAGATTATTAATTTGGATCTCATGATGTTAACTTTAAAATGCTCATAAAAATTATTAAAGTGGAGATAATAAAAAGGCAGATATGTGATTCTAGAGCTACATGAGACATTTGCTTTTTATACATCTTCAGAATCATTTGACATAGTAATGGAAAATTAAAGACACACATAAGTTGGCAGGGCATGGTGGCATATGCCTGTAATCCCAGCACTTTGGGAGGCTGAGGCAGGCAGATCACCTGAGTTCAGGAGTTCAAGACCAGGCTGGCCAAACATGGTGAAATGCCGCCTCTACTAAAAATACAAAAATTAGCCTGGCATGGGGGCACTCACCTGTATTCCCAGCTACTTGGGAGGCTGAGGCAAGAGAATCGCTTGAACCTGGGAGGTGGAGGTTGAAATGAGCCAAGATCATGCCACTGCACTCCAGCCTCGGTAACAGAGCAAGAGTCCATCTAAAAAAACAAATACATAAATAAATAAAAATAATGACACAGAAGTGGATGAGATTGTCTAGAGAGGGGAAAGTGTAAATGAGGAGAAGGAAGGAACCTGGGCATGATTTGAAGGAATGACAACACTTAAAAGTTTAATAGAGAAGGAGAATCTAGCGAAGAAGATTGAGAGAAAGCAGAAGAAAAACGAAATCCTGAAGCATGTTCATGGAAAAAAAAAAGAAAAGAATACTTTTAAAGAAGAGTGGAGAACTTTTTTGAAGTTGCTAAGATTAAGTAACATAAGGACTGAAAAGCGTTATTTGGATATAGTAACTGGATATAGTAATAATTGGTGAGCTTAACAGGGACCATTTCAGTGGAGCACTGGAGTTGAAAACCAGAATGCAGTGGGTTGAGAAAACAGTGGAAAGTAAGTTAAAAGTGATAGTGTACAGAACTCTATCAACAAGTCAGGATGAGAAATGGAGGAGAAAGATAAGAAAATGGCTACTCAGCAAGACATAGAGTCAAGAAATGGTTTAAATATTTACATACTTAAATGCTGATGAGAAGGATCCAGTGAAGAGAAAGAGGTTGAAACTAGAGGTTAAAGTAGGGGTGAGATTCAGGTGGAGGAAATGACTTATTATAGGAAACAGAGCCCTTATCTGATGACAGTGGTGTCATCTGACTTTAGATTCAGAGGAGGAGGATATCTGGGCTCATCTAGAGTCGGGGCTATCCAAGTAAATGCAGCCAAAAGACAAAGAGTCAAGGGCACTAAGGTCTTAGCAAGACAGCAATTGAAATGTGGGTGCAAGAAATCTAATATAAGAAAGGCAAGGACAAGAGGAGACAGATATCAGTAGAGAGAAGAGACATCAATGGACTAGAGAACCAAATGAGTTAGAAAGACATGGCAGAAATAGTAAAGCAGTAAGCCTTGAAGTGTAGGAGGGTGCAGCAGATTTTAACCTGGCCTCACATTGCCCATCTCCCGGTGTTCGGGTCTTTGTGCAATTCTATTCACTCCCCAGACTAGAGGTGATGATAAAGCACTGGGTTATTTCAGTAATAAGTGGATGAGATGATGTGAAGGAAGGAGACAGTGGGAATGGGGAGAACAACTTAGAGAACCTATGACTTGCTTCTAACCAACTAATGCAGCAAAGGAGATGGAATATATATGATTATGTGCACATGATTACATTATGTAAGCTGTAAAGGCTGTCTTTAGGCTCTCTCTCCCTTGCTGGCTTTGAAGAAGCGAGCTGCCATATTGTACACTGGCCTGTGTCATGGGCCATGTGACAAGCAACTGAAAATGTTCTCTGGACAGCAGCCAGCAAGAAATGGAGGCTTTCAGTCCAACAGCCTGCAAGAGACTGAATGCTGCTAACAACAACATGAATCCTGAAGCATGTCTTGACATGGAAAAAAAGAAAAAAGAATGTTTTTTTTGAGATGGAGTCTTGCTCTGTTGCCAAGCTGAGTGCAGTGGCATGATCTCACTGCAACCTCCCCATCCCACGTTCAGGTGATTCTCCTGCCTCAGCCTCCTGAGTAGCTGGGACTACAGGCATGTACCACCACGTCATGCTAATTTTTTTGTATTTTTAATAGAGACAGGGCTTCACCATGTTGGCCAGGATGATCTCGATCTCCTGACCTTGTGATCCACCCACCTCAGCCTCCCAAAGTGCTGGGATTACAGGCGTGAGCCACTGTGCCCAGTGAGAATATTATTTTAAAAGAATGGAGAAAGTTATTGAAGTTGCTGAGTGGTTAAGTAAGACAAGGACTGAAAAGTGTTATGTGGATGTAATAAGTATATAGTAATCATTGGTGAGCTTAGCAGGGACCATTTCAGTGGTGCACAGGAGTTGAAAACCAGAATGGAGTGGGCTGAGAAGCCAGTGGAAGAGGTCCTTTGTCAGTCTAGTCTTCATTGAGACTGGTGCCCCAGCCAGCATCTTGATAGCAGCATTGAGAGACCCTGAAGCCAAGCCTGTACTTCTAATTCATAGAAGCTGTGAGATAATAAATGTGTTTTGTTTTAAGCTGCTGACTTTGCGATAATATGGTTACAAAGCATATATAACCAACGCAGAGGATGTCGTCAGAGATAGGAATGCCAGACCAGAAATGTTGACAAGCACTGGGTTATCTCAGTGGTAGGTGGATGAGATGAAGTGAAGGAAGGAAACAGTGAGAATGAGAACAACTTAGAAAATCATGTTTTGTTTGTATTGCATAATGACTAAGAAGTTATATTGCAATGAACTTCAGACTTTGAAGACTTATGATTTTTAAAAAAGTATTATTGAGAGAACTGTTGGCAGTACACATACAAAAGGATGTCATATTAGACTGATAATCAGAAAATGAACACAATAATAGGATATATGTGTCTAGGAGAAAACAATAATCACAACCCAGTCTTTTGGAAGCCCCACTATAGTGAACTGATTGAGAATGGTCTTTTGACATGTCTGTGTTTATACATAGCTCTGTGACTTACCAACTATGTGACCACGGGAAATTTTTTTTTTCTTATGCATAAAATGTATTTCTTTCATGTGGGGTTGTTATAATGATTAAATGAGATAATAGATGCAGAACCTCTATTGCTGCACCTGGCATAAGGTAAAGGCTTAAATATAGCTCTTTCTACCAGCTTTTCATGTGAGAAACTCCTACTTCACACACACACAAAAATTGATCAAATGAATTCAAAGTCTAGAAAATATTTGAAAGACTTGAAAATATCACATAAGAGGTTAAAGAAAGGTCTTAGAAGAATCTATTAAAAAGTCATCCAGGCCGGGTACAGTGGCTCACGCCTGTAATCCCAGCACTTTGGTAGGCCAAGGCAGGTGGATTGCTTGAGATTGGTAGTTCAAGACCAGCCTGACCAACATGGTGAAACCCTGTCTCTACTAAAAATACAAAAATTAGCCAGGCGTGGGGGGCACACCTGTAATCTCAGCTACTCGAGAGGCTGAGGCAGGAGAATCATTTGAACCGGGGAGGCGAAGGTTGCAGTGAGCCGAGACCACGCCACTGCACTACAGCCTGGGAGACAGAGCAAGACTCCATCTCAAAA
>NW_016107319.1:9821748-9828258 GCF_001604975.1 Cebus imitator
AAAAAAAAAAAAAGAAAAAAAAAGTCAACCGTTCGTATAAGTAGAATAACACAAAAGAACTGAGAAATTAATTATGTCCTAGCAGGGATGAAGAAGGAAAAGCCCAGTTTTAAAAGAAATGAGGTAAGGCTTGCTTACAGACTTATAGAATGCAACACTAACTTTCAAAAATATGATCTCATTTTTCCCCTGAGGAGATCCTAAATCAGCATCCATACCTCACAAGAGCAACACATTTTTAAACCCTTCTTTTTCTAACTGTGAGTAAAGACTTTATTTCAGAACTATGTTGTACCTCCAGATGCAGTGCTGGCTTTGGACTGGCCTCATATAAAGTGCTTGTCACTTTTTCAAGATGAAAGTAATGCTATTCTTCCTCAGGTGCTTATTAATCATCTTAAGCTACCGTTTAAAAGCAATAAACAATGCACACATGGTGATTAGCATAGAATTATTTTTCATAGGAAAATAAAGTCTGGCTCAATATGTTTTGGATTCACATGTACAAGAAAAAATCCATCATGTAATTTTCCAGCTCCTTACCAAGTAGAAAGAAAGTGCACTTGTTTAAAGGGCACATAATCTTGATATTTGGATTCATTTATACTTATAGCTATCCAAAAAAATATCAAGAACTAGTTATGTTTGAGAATATATTTTTTGGATAATTTAAATAGAAAAATCACATTTTAAGTAAGGTAAAAAACCCAACAGTTTGAATTTCATGGAATCTCTGGTCTTATGAAATACAAATAGATCTTAAAGTATAAAAGCTTTTTCTTTTATTCAACATTTATTCTAATTTTTTGCATATAAAAGTATCTGTAATGCCTACCAAATGCCCAGGTGTTTACAACCATTAATAAATGAAAATGTCTGCAGAACTTCGTGCCCTTCAGCAGGACATAAAATTTAGAATACTTCCAAAAATAAAAACTGAAGAATTTCCTCATAAGTAAATCACATTTGGAAAACAAAACCAATATGTATAATTCACAAATTTTAGAAAAAGAATTTGCAAGTATGCTCCACACCACACAAATAATTTTTAACTACATCACATTGGTACTAAAATTGTTGCCTTAGTTTTAGTAATGTCTTTGGTCCAAAAATTGACATGCTAGGCTTTTGTTTCAGTCTCTCAGAACATTCTTTCAGAAATGTATCTGACCCCTTCTAGACCACATGACCAAAAAATCTGTTGCAAATACACATTTTAAACTAGGCTTTAGAGCATCATAACACAGCATCATAACACAGGATAATTATTTATAAGTAATGCTTTAAATGGTTGACAATATTTAAATTATCATATATTTAGGTTTGATATAATTATATATTTTTAAAAATATGAAATAAAGTTATCTCTCAAATTTTTTTTAAAAAATGTATTGCCAGATTGTCTAATTGCCTAAATTGTACACAACTTCGTATTGTTGAGGATTGGTTCTGTGTCTTGATTAAGGTAGCTGGTTTTGAATAAATGTCTTAGTGTTTTTACACTACTCAAAAATATCTAGAAACACAGCATGTTTTCATTCAGTCATTAGCAAATATTCATTTGCATATTTTGTTTTAGTGGCTTAGTTGCCAAACATTTAGCTAAATGATAGATACTCATTAAGGAATTAAGCTTTCCTACAGGGTGGTCTTGATATGAGTCAAAACCAGGAAATTAATGCTTAGTTTCCAAAACACCTAATGCACACAAAAGTAATTAATGCTATAGCTGTGTGGGCTTTCAATTCTGTGAATTTATAATGTCTTCCATATTTTATTAATTGTTTACATAGTTAAGGTATTATACTTCCTTATACAATTTACATAGGGTTGAGATACAAATAAGTTAATTTAATTGAAGTAATCATTAATTACTGAATCATCTCAGTTGTGATCATTCTGTTCATGAGGTAATTTCACCATGTAGACTGTTTTTCATTATTTTATAATTAAGTACCATTTCTGCTCATCCTCTGGTCCCATTAGCTCCCCATTCCAATTCCATGGAAGGAAAATGTATTAAATTACACCACTTGCAGCTGATTCAGGTATTACAGAAAATTGACACTTACTAAAGAAGTACAGGTACTATAAAAAATAACAGTTTAAGTCATTACCACTAAATAAAGCCACTTCTTAAGTGAGTTTGACTTGACAAGATGGAATTCCAAGAGATATAACTTTCAGGCATAACTTTCATAAGAAATCTACATGAGAATCCTGTTGCAGGCACCCAGGGATCTCCATCTCAATTCTATCTTTATTACACTGACTCCAGTCAATGTGCAGAGAGCAAATCAGTGAATTGGTGACGTCTAGCGGGGTGTCAACAAAGTTATGGAGATTCAAAAACACTCATAGGATATAGGGCTGGCAGCACCAAAGAGGTTATGGAGGTAGTGGCAGGTCACAGAGCCTGCAGCTGTAGCCGGATAGAGTGAATGCTGTGGGGAAAATTATTCCATCATGATTCAGACACGATAAAGTACCAGTTGTAGACATTTAATAAATGTAGATGCCATCTGCTAAGTGGTGCTGCCACTCCTAAAGATTTTAAATGTAGTAACAAAATTTTATCCAATTGACCTAAAAAGTAAACATAACATGTAAAGTGGAAACGGTAAGGCATAATTAATGCATAGTCCAAAATATTGTTTAATAATGAATTAATTAGCAAAATAGTTATAATGAATCATGAATAAATAAAATATAAATTGAATACCATTAAAACAATTATGAAATTATTATTATTTCATATGAATTAAACCATAATCAATATATCTGAATAGTAACTTTAACAGAAAATGTCATGGGAATGAAACTTGAAAAGATGATACAAGCTAGGCAAAAAATGTACTTTTTTTGGCAAATTTACAATTGATGCATTTTAAAATACAACTTCGCCAAAAATCACTCCTCCCTTATCCAATATCCCTCATCAAAGTTCCTTGCTCTGGAGTCAATACTCTTGGACATGGTCTTGAGCATGCCACATTGCCATTGCTGATGCGGCCAAAGATTTCTCAAGATGCTCTCATTCTTGAGGGCTTAGATGTCCTCTCCATAAAAATAATTCTGCCATCTGCCTGTATGTCAGCAACTTACTTCTCATTTCCCATAAATGCTCAACCAATATTTTGCAACTTCTCTACTTTAAGAAGAATTCTATTTCAAAAAAATTTAAGCACTTATAAATATAAAATGAATAATAGGTCAGCAGGGGCTAGATGATATATTTATATATTTTTCCTATAGAAGCTGGACTTTTTTCTTAATTGACTATGAATTCATTGAAGAATTTTGTGCAGGGGGAAGCATATAAAATGAGTTGTGATATACAAAAATTCATTTAGTGGCATTGGGCATAATGGGATAGAGTTGAAGAAAATAAATTATAGGCTTGGAAATCTTATGAAGTTGTTGCAGCAATGCTAATAAGAGATGATAGGCCCCCTAATATATAATGGTCCTAGAGAATGATCATGAATCATTGTTGAACCCATTAGATAAATGATTACAGGGATTTCTTAAATGAATGTATTAATATAATAATAGTTAAAGCCATTGAAAACTCTTATTGTTACAATGAGAGAAATAGCCATACATTATATGTTCCCAAATAAGATGAAATAGAAACCACTTACGGAATATTCCACAAAAAGTCCATTCAAACCTCTAGATCTAAATATGAATTTACAGAAAATACAGAGATACAGAAATAGGCTTAAAGATACTAGGATAATACAATCAAATAAATCTGCAATGTTTAGAGAGATCCTACAGGACAAACAACCTGATTTCTTCAGTAAATAAACGGTAAAGAAAAACAAAAAGGGGCTGAGAGCAGTGGCTTACTCCTGTAAATCCCGAGGCTTTGGGAAGACAAGGTGGGCAGATCACTTGAGCCCAGGAGTTCCAGAGTAGCCTGGCCAAAATAGAGAAACCCCATCTCTACTAAAGATACCAAAATTAGCCAGGCATGGTGGCATGGCATGTATCTGTTATCCCTCATACTTGGGAGGCTAAGGCATGAGAATTGCTTGAATCCTGGAAGTGGAGGTTGCAATGAGCCAAGATCATGCCACTGCACTCCAGCCTGGATGACAAAGTAAGATTCTGTCTTGAANAAAAAAAAAAAAAAAAAAAAAAAAAAAAGGAAGAACCTCTCTAAACTAAAGAAGAATCAAAAAAGTTATGTCAACCAAATGCAGTGCATGAATATTGCTTAGCTCCAGATTTGAACAGACCAATTATAAATATATATGACAATCAAGGAAACGTAGTAGACATAGGAACATATTTCATAGTGGACACAAGAATAAATTAAAAAGGAATTAATATTTTTATGATGATAAAAATTTTGTTGCTATGTCTTAAGAATGTTTTTCCTTTTAGAAATGCATAATTTTTACCAAGGAAATAATATAGTATCTGGAACTTATTTTAAAATAATTCAATGGAGGGATTTAATAAGGGAGGAACAGACATTAAATAAGATAAGCCAAATGTTGGTAATTGTTGAAGCTGAGTGACAGCTGTATTTTACTGTGTTTAAAATTTTTATAGTAAAAAATTTAAAATAACTGTTAAATAAAAGAAGCACTAGCTGAGAGAATGGAAAGAAGTATACACTTCTGAGCAATATTTAAGAGGTACTATGCACAAGACTTAATGGCCAGTTATATCTAAAAGAGGAAGTGAAGATGGCGGACACATTTTTGGACTTGTGATTAGAAGTGTGAGCATACTGGCTAGGCAAAGTGGCTCACGCCTGTAATCCTACCACTGGGAGACAGAGGCGGCGGATCACCTGCAGTCAGGAGTTCAAAACCAGCCTGGCCAACATGACAAAACCGCATCTCTACTAAAAATACAAAAATTAGCAGGGCATGGTGGCAGGTGCCTGTAGTTCCAGCTACTCAGGGACTGAGGCAGGAGAATCACTTGAACTTGGGAGACTAAGCTTGCAGTGAGCTGACATTGTGCAACTGCACTCCAGCCTTCTGGGAGGCAGAGAGAGAGAGACTCTGCCTCCCCCCATAAAAAAAAAAAAAAAAAAAAAAGAACTGTGGATGTATTGTTCATCGAGACATAAAGTACATGTGGAGGTGCAGATTTAGAAGTAAAGATGACCAGTTCACTTTGATGTGCTGAGTTTCAAATACTAGCTGGACATCCAAGCAAAAATGTCAAAAGGGCATACCAAGAAGAGAAGGAGGCCAAGGAAAGAAATCTGGGGTACATAAGTGTGCAAAGGAGATGTAGAGAGGAAGTGAAGACTGAGGAGTTGTATCCAGACAAATAGGAAACCCAGTTGAGACTGGAGTTACTGAAAGAGGAGAAGACATAGTTTCAGGGAAAGGAATTGGTCAATAACCTCAATTAAATAATTAAATGTTAGTTACTATATATCTTTAATTTTAGCTAAAGTCATTGCCACTTCAAGACAGCAAACTGAGCCTATGAATTTATCTTCTCTTTTTCCTGGGATTCCACTAAAATAAGAATTCAGTACTTCTCCCTTATTCAAGATTTTGCTTTCCATGGTTTCAGTTCCCTGTGGTCAAATTCAGGCCAAAAATATTAAATGAAACATTCCAGAAATAAACAATTTGTGAGCTTTAAATGGCATGCCATCCTAAGTAGTGTGATAAAATCTCATGATGTCCTTTCTGTCCCATATGGGATATGAATCATTCCTTTGTCCAGTGTATCCACACTAAATACTCTACCCACACCTTAGTCACTTAGGCATCTCAGTTACCATATGTGCTCGTCCTTATTTTACTTAATAATGGTCCCAAAGTTCAAGAAGACTGGTGCTGACCATTTGGACATGTCAGAGAAAGGCCTGAAACTACTTAAGTAAAAAGTGAAAGTTCTCTACCTACGGAAAGAAAAAAGTCGTATGCTGAGGTTTGTAAGCTCTATAGTAAGAACAAATCTTTCCTTGAAATTGTGAAGAAGGAAAAAGAAATTTATGTTAGTTTTACTGTCGTTCCTCAAACTGCAAAAGTTATAGTGCTTTCATCTTAGAGTTAAGATGAAACGGGCATTAAATTTGTGGGTAAAAGACATGAACAGCAGTGTGTTTCAACTGATGGCAATTTTCCCCTGGGGGTCTTGAAACATAGTCCCAAGGTTAAGGGAGGGCTGCTACATACCAATTTAAAAGGGCAGGGGCAAACACACAGCCATGAAAAGAATAAGAAGGGATTTATCAGTGGATAAACTGTTTCAACACATTTCTAGAAGGTGGAAAACGAGTGGAAGAGTGGAGCTCAATAAAGCAGACTGGGAAAAGATGCAATGCAGAATAAATATGGAGAGGCTGCAGTCAAGGCAGGGGCCATTCTGTCTTTCAGAACTTGGGGGAGGTTATAGACTCAAGGATGCCAGGTGTAATGCGCAGCAGAGTACAGCATAAGACTAAAAACAGAAACAGTTACTGAAAGTCTGCTACTGATTTCCCTTCCTTATATTCAGAATACATAGCAGCCAGGTGTTACC
>NW_016107319.1:9828283-9829783 GCF_001604975.1 Cebus imitator
AAAAAAAAAAAAAAAAGAAAGAAAGAAAAAAGTAGAAAGGGTTACGTGTTTTCAAAATAAATTTAACACACTGTACAAAAGAAGTAACCATGGATGTTGGAGTACCAGGAAAAAAAGCATTCTGAGATTCTTGTTTCCCCAGGCTAATGGCAGAGTAGGGAAGAAGGCAGAGCCATGGCTCTGGAAACAAAAGGTGTTGGACAGAACTCAAGGGTTTAGATATGAGACGGGGAAACGTAGTTAGGATTACTATTCATAATAAAGAGCAAAAATGGAAAAAGACTGAAATAAATTCCCACCAACTACTTTGTGAGACTGTAGATTATATAAAGTGATAGTCCCACAGAGACAGAAAGACATAAACAGAGGCTGATAATAAAACATTGACATGAACCACCCACTGGCTTGGTAACTGGGCATGCTATGTCCTGTATTTATTCAAGTAATTGAATTGGTTATTGAAAAACATCTTATACGCACAAATAAAAAGAGTCTTAGACTCTTGCTTCTAGCCAAGATGGAGTAACAGGGATCAGGTTAATCAACCCCTGAAACAACTAAATAGTTAATATTGTAATATTTTAACAATGGGAATGTTAAAACTGGACAAAATTTTTAGGCATTGCATATCAAATAAGTAAGCAGAGGACACTGACCCCTGAGAAAGGGAAAGCAAACAAGGTAAGCCCTACGACTGTCCCAGTTTACTGCCCAGACAGATTTTCCTGGGTAGCAATGCAGGGAGGGGGAATTGAGAGAGAGCTAAGCAATAACTTTAAACTGAAGAGAGAGACATGAGGTCTAGAGAGACCGAGGGAACTGGAGTTCAAAAAGCAGAGTACTAGGCAGGAGTCAGCTGCACACAGAAAGCTATGGAGATCCATAGAGGGATACCTTCCAATTCTTCAAGCTGAGAATTTAGTAGAAAATGCATATTGAGAAATTGCCTGAGAAAAGGGAAGAAGCACTTGAAAGAAGTAGGTCCTTGGAGCTCACATAGGCCTAAGAATAGCTGGCGTTACAAGAGCCAGAGGAGAACATCTCATAATTCAAAGAAAATCAGGTAGTGTCCATTTTTTTTTTCTAGGCAAACTTGGTGATATTGCCTTAGTAGTGGAGAAAATAAGACTTAGAATAAAGGTGGTTTTGGTTTCACCTAACAAAGTTTAACAGCAGGCTTAAAAAGATCAAATTGTTACTAAGTAATTTTAAGAAGAGCAAAGCTCAGGAATATTTATAGAAATAGGCCAGGCGTGGTGGCTCAAACCTGTAATCCCAGCACTTTGGGAGGCCAAGGTGGGCAGATCAAAAGGTTAGGAGTTCAAGACCAGCCTGGTCATTATGGTGAGACCCCGTCTCTACTAAAAATACAAAAATTAGCTGGGCTTGGTGGTGCATGCCAGTAATCCCAGCTACTCAGAGGCTGAGGCAGGAGAATCGTTTGAATCCAGGAGGTGGAGGTTGCAGTGAGCTGAGATCATGCCATTGCACTCCAACCTG
>NW_016107319.1:9829838-9920987 GCF_001604975.1 Cebus imitator
AAAAAAAAAAAAAAAAGAATATGTATAGAAATATAATGCCAAGCATCCAACAACAAGGTTAATGTTACAATATTTAGAATCTATCTTAGTCAGTTTGGGCTGCTAAAACAAATTAAGTTCTGGTAAGAGCCCTCTTCCAGGTTGCAGACGGCCAACTTCTCCATGTATTTTCACACGGCAGAAAAAAGTGAGAGAGCTTTTTTCCGGTAAGGGCACCAATCTCATCTTTGAAGGCTCCACTTATATGCTGAAACTACCTACCAAAGATCTCACCTCCTAATACCATCACATTAGGAATTAGGATTTCAACATATGAATTTTCTGAGGACATAAACACAGAATCTAATAAAAACTATTAGGCATGCAAAAAAGCAGGAAAATATGAGCTGTAAAAAAGCCAAAAATCAACAAAATCAGTCCCAGGACTGACACATGTAACAGCATCAATACATAAGGATATTAAGACAGTTATTAAAACTGTCTATTCCCTATGCTCAAAAATGTGCAAAAATGTAAATAAAGATGAATCAGGTAAAGAACAGACTGAAGAGATTTTAAAAAGACCCAAATCAGACTTTTAGAGATAAAAATGCAATGCTTAAAATTAAAAACATATATTTACATTAGATGAGGTAAATAGCAGAATTATCTAAATGTCTAAAAGATAGAGAAATTATCTAAAATGAGGTAGAAAAAAATAAAGGCTAAAAAATAAATGAAGAGAGCTTTAGTGAACTGTAGAACACCTTCAAGTAGCCTAATATACGTAAGGGCAGGAGAAAAAAATTGAAGATATAACTAAAAAATTAGATGAAGCTACAGATCCAAGAATTTCAATAAACCTCAAGCACAAGATTATGAAGAGAAGAATATGAAGAAAACTGCAACAAAGTATAGTAGAATCAAATGGCTTAAAGATGCTTATAAAGATGAAAAGCAACCGGAGAAAAAAGACACATTATATACAGAAGAACAAAATAAGAGGGAGGGTAATTTCTCACTGGAAAAATGTAATTAAAAAGATAATAGAGCAACATCTATAAACCCTGAAGGAAAAAATAAATTTGTCAACTTAAAACTCTATGCCCAGCAGAACTGTCTCTCAAAAGCAAAGGTTTAAAAAAAGACTTTTTCTGATATACAAAGGCTGAAAATACAACTATCACCAGCAGACCCTTACTACAAGAACTGTTAACAAATGTTCTTCAAGCAGAAGAAAAATCATATCAGATAGAAGTTTAGATGTACACTAAAAAATAAATAACAATATAAATGGTAAATATGTGAATAAATATAAAAGACTTTTATTTTAAAATCTATCTAAAAGATAAACATCTAACTAAATAAAAAATATTAACAATATCATACTAAAGTGTATTACATACAGGGAACATATGTACAAAGGCTGGAAAGGAGAAATGAAAGTATATTGTTTTAAGGTTTTTATACATGAAGTGGTATAATATTAACTGAACATACAATGTGACAAGTTAAACCCTAAGTAACCACTAAAAAGAAGAATATGAGGTAATAAGCCAATAACAGAAATAAAATGCAATAATAAAAAATAATGAACCCCAAAATAGGGAAAAGAGTAAAAAGGAAATAAGCAACAGATAGTACAAATAGAAAACAAAAAGTACAGTAAAGAATTTTAAACCCAATGAACCAATAAGCATATCAAATGTAAAATCTTTAAATATCTTAATTAAAAGCCATAGGTTACCACATTGGCAAAAATAAGCAAAACTCAATCATATCCTGCTGTACTTTAAATAGACAGAAATAGGTTACAAGTAAAAGGATGGGAAAAGATATACCATGTTAACGCTAATCAAAAGAAAACAGGAGTGGTTATATTAATAACAGAAGATTTTAGAATAAATAATATTACTAGGAATAAAGCAAGACATTTCATGATGATGAAAGGTTCAGTTCATTAGGACAACATAACAATTCTAAATGTTTATAAACCCAATGACAAAGCTTCAAATTATACAAAACAAAAATTAATAGATCTGCAAGAAGAAACAGACAAATCCCTATTATACTCAGAGATATAAATATCCTTTCAATAGTTAACACAAGTAGATAGAAAATCAAGAAGGAAAGATAAGACTTGAACAATACTATCTACAAAATTGACCTAATCACACATTTATAGAACACTCCACCCAAAAACAGCAGAGTATAGATTCAATCGTACACAGAATGTTTATCAAAATGGACCGTTTTCCTGCCCACAAAAAAGTCTCAAAAATTAAAAATGTCTATGCATATGGAACATATTCTCTGAAAACAATGGAAATGAGTTAGAATCAACAACAGAAAGTCTTCAAAAACCAATCCCCAAGTATTTGACAACTAAATAACAGAGTTCTAAATAATCTTTGGGTCAGAGAAAAACTTAAAGGAGGAATTAGAAAGTGTTTTGAATGGAATGAAAATGAAAGCATGACATTTCAAAATTTCTGGAATATGGCTAAAACAATACGAAGAGAAAAATACCTACATTAGAAAGAGAGAGAGAGAGAGGAACAGAGACAGAGAGAGGCCCGAAATCAATGACTTCAAGTTTCATTTTAGGAAACTATCAAAATCAGAGCAAATTAAACCCAAAGTCAGCAGAAGAGAAAAAGCAATAAAGATCAGAGAGGAAATCAATTAAATTACAAAAAAACAATAGAGAAAATAAACGAAACCAAGAGCTGGTTCTTGGGGGAAAAATCAATGAAATTGATAAACCTACATTCAGATTGATGAAGAAATAAGAAAAAAAAAAAGATGCAAATTATCACCAATATCAGGAATGAGATAAGTGACACTATTACAGATTCTACAGAATATAAGTCTAACAAGGCAATCATTAGGAACAACTTGGTGCCAGTAGATGAAATGGAGAGATTCCTTGAAAAGTAGAGACTACTATCAAAGCTCACTATGCTGCTAACAGTTCACAGCTGCTCGATCTCCAGAGAATTGTTCTTGGCAGAATGGAACCTGCCTACCTGGAGATGCATGACCCCTAAGGGAAAAACCTGCAAATAATAACCAACTATCATATGGGTTTTAAAAAGCAATCCCTCTACCCTTGTCTCAAGTTGGAACCAATTCTATGGTGGTATTCATGCTCCAGGGCCTTCTTGGAATCAGGCTGAAGCTAGATCCCACTTCCACCCTTATTTGACTTCCTTCCCTGGCCGTATCCTGCTGTTCTCACCCTCCTCTTCCTTGGTTTTTCTCAATAAATTACTTTCCCAAGAATCCCTGTTTAAACCTCTGCTTATAAAAAGTCCTACCTAAGATAGGGTACTCGAGGGAGGCTAGAAGGCAAAAGAGAGAGAGGAGGGACTTGCTCCTTTCTCTTAGTTTGCAGTTCCTGGCTACAACACCCCAGCAATGACCCCTTATCTTGTGTTATGGATTAAATTGTGTCCCCAAAAAAGATGTCAAAATCCTAATGCCCTGTATCTGTAAATATGACCTGATTTGGAAACAGTGTTTTTGCTGATGATCAAGGTAAGATGAGGTCATTAGGGTAAAGTCTAATCCAATATGACTGGTGTCCTTATAAAAAGGAGAAATTTGGACGCAGAGATAGACATGCATAGAGGAAAGATACAGAGAGATTACTACCTACAAACCAAGGAGAGGAGTGCTGGAGGCTGCCGGAAGCCAGGAGAGACGCACAGACACATTGTACCTCATATCTATCAGGGGAGCCAACCCTGCCAGTATCTTCATTTCAGACTTCTAGCCTACAGAACTGAGAGAATACATTTCTAGGGCATAGGGGGGTTGTTTGTTTGTTTTGTTTTGGGTTTTTTTTTTTTTTTTTTGAGGCAGAGTTTTAGTCTTGTTGACCAGGCTGGACTGCAAATGGAGGGATCTCGGCTCACCACAACCTCTGCCTCCCAGGTTCAAGAGAATCTCCTGCCTCAGCCTCCCTAGTAGCTAGGATTACAGGCATGCACCACGACACCTGGCTAATTTTGTGTTTTTAGCAGAGACGGGGTTTCTCCATGTTGGTCAGGCTGGTCTCGAACTCCCAACCTCAGGTGATCCAACCGCCTCAGCCTCCAAAAGTACTGGGATTACAGGCATAAGCCACCGCACCCGGCTGAATTTCTGTTGTTTTAAGCCCACCTAGTTTGTCATACCTTGTTAAGGCAGCTCTAGGAAAGCAACATATCCTGTCTGTAGCAATTGGTTTCAGCCTCCAATCTTCTTCCTGTGCTGCTATCGCCAGCTTCATTTCACCATCTCAGGGTATCAGGACCCACTGGGCAGCAACCCTGTCTCCACAGCTCTAGGAGGGCTCTCCAATAAGCACCTAAATTCTATTAACCCCAGCTCTTCCCTCATTCCTCAATCCCTAGGGATGGGAGTGGCTTCCTGCAGTAGTGTTCCCCTTTCGACCTTTCAGTTTCCTGACAGCCACTTAACTAATTCCACATATATAAATTTCACCGTGAAAATAGCTAGCATGGTCTATTTCTAACAAAGACCTCTGACTGAAAACTATCTCATTCCAAATTAAGAATCTAAAACCATAACATACCTTATAAGATCCCATGCAATCTGGACCCTTGCTATTTCTCTGTCTTTGTTTCTTGTCTCTGCCCAAATACTGCCTCAGAAAACACTTTTCCTGATGATCTGTACAAAATTATTTCTCCCAACCCCTGCAATCTGTCCCCATGCTCCCTTTTCTCTGCAGCATTCCTTGTCATCTGATATACTCTGTATCTATTTGTTATCTATCTTCCCCATTAGAATATGAGTTCCATGAGAAAAGTTTTATTCACTGCTGAGTCCCCAGGGTCCAGAGCAGGCTCTGGCACACAGTAGGTACTGACTTTTGAAAGAAAGACTAACTGTAGAAAAACCCCTAGGATCAGCCCTACCATTGTTTCCATTTACCTGAACTATAACCAACCTTTAATTTTTAAAGGATGTATATTTATTAGCTCGCTTTGCTGGCCACTCTTCCTCTGTGGAGTCACACTTTAGTAGCAGGGTCTCCTGCACTTCCTTTAAATTGTGTGCTTTCTTCTGTTTAACAATTTACTTTTTGAGACAAGGTCTTGTTCTGTCTCCCAGGATGAAGTGCAGTGATGCAATCATAACTCACTGCAGTCCTGATCTCCTGGGCTCAAATGATCCTCCCATCTCAGCCTCCCAAGTAGTTGGGACTACAGATGTTCCACCTTGCCCAGTTAATTTTTCTTTTTTTTTAGAGATGGAGTCTCACTATGTTGCCCAGGTTGGTCTCCAACTTTTGGGCTCAAGTTATCCTCCTCTTGGACTCTGCAGTTGCTGGGATTACAGGGGTGAGGCGAGCCACTATGCCTGGCCCAATTTAAAATTTTTATAATGCAAATATTTGCTTCATTTTAAACCTTTAAAAATTATCAACTTAATCAAGATCAGCCCGTCAGCAGCATTTATTGAAAGGCTGGTTGCTGTGCCATGAGTCTAAACTAGACCATATTGAGGTGTCCAAAGAAGGAAGTGCAGTTCCTGCCCTTGCGGAGCTTATAATCTCATGAATATTCAACTTGTGTATATGAAAATGTCTCAGATATTTACCAATGATGCACAGAAGAAAATAGGGTATCTATGTGGTTGTTAGATGAGGTGCAATGGTTCAAGGGCCGTTCAAACTAGAATAATTCTTAGAAGAGATTGCTGTCAAGCCAGAATTTAAAGAAAGAGACAAAGATGGATAAGTATAAAGTAGGAAAAAAGGGTACGTGCAAAAACAAAAGGAAACGACAAATATATGGAAGTAACTTAATTAGTTACCTGGAGTCTATAAACCAAAAATCTGTGAATTTGGCCTCTAACCTTCCTGTTCTGAGCTATCTGTTCCGCACTTCTCAGATGTATCAAATTATTTCTGAACTCAAATGCTCCTATACTTTAAATGGCTGTTGGAATCACTTCATACTCCTTCCAAGCCATCCTAGGTCTCCATTGAAATGTCATTTTCCCAGAGCAGCTTTTTCCAGGCACTTAATCTGAAATAGATGTGCTGTGCTTTGTTATTCTGTACTTTAGTATTTCCTTCATAGCCCTTACCATAATTTATAACTGTAACTTTATTTGTGACCTTATCATTTGTCTTCCGTACTAGATTATTAACTATCGAGAAGCAGGATGTTTGTATTATTTTTCAGTACTATATTGCTTAGCACGGTACCTGACGCTTAATATTTATTTGTTGAAATGGAATTAAATAGTACATTTTTCTGTGAAGGCCAAAACTCCATATATAAAACTAATTCCAAAACCCAAAATAATTTTATTTTAAACAGTTACCAAAGTTAAATCGTCATCACTTCTGATACACTAAAAATGTATATTCATATAACTCTCGAATTATGTATGTATGCATATACATATGCATACATACATAATTCACATACATGGTAATAGTTTGAGCTTTACATCTGAAATTAATTTCAATTTGCATCACATATTTCTTTTTATAATAAACTGAATATGTTCATGAGAATCATTAATTCTTCTAAAGTACGGAACATAACCCTGGCTAGGACCAGGGTATGAGGGTGGGATGGTCTAAGCTGGTGCTAGCTCACACAAGATGCCCTGGTGCACATTTCAAAAAGCACCCACATCCTCTGGGTAGACACAGACACACAGAAACATAAGCTCTGCTTGGTGAATGGAGCCTGGGCAGGGCTTCAGCTCCCACTTTAGGTGCTCTTGCACAGGGCATGACCTGCATATGGGTGGCAGTCCTAGGGGGGTTGCTCAGTGGTGGTATGAGCAGAAGATGTGAACTAGCCACCCTTATGCTGTTCCATTTCTTGCTAAAAAAGGTCGACTTGATTTGTCTGGATTATTTCGGTCAGGAAGGATTCCCTTCTTCTTTTCACCACTCTGTCGGTTTAGCCGAAGAGGGAGAGCTCTCTGATGAAAGGAGACCATTTTTCATGTTCGAGTGTATGCGTGGCCTGCTCTCCCACTTCAGCCTCCAAGGGGTCTTTCTAGGTTTAATCTGAAGATATAACCCAGTGTTGATTCTTGATTCCTAATTATGCTGTCAGCCCGGTTGTAGGCAAGGGTTGCAATTTTCCCTCTGGAAAAAAGAATCAGAAGTTAGTCCATTTGTATAACGCTGCTTAGTAACTGTTTAGAAATTTTATCAGTAACAGGAAGAATAAGCTCAAGTTATCTCTTAAGTGACCCAATTTATTGACTTTCAGACAAACAGTGGATGAAATCAATTCTAGTTTCCATATGTCAAGAAATAACAGGCATGTCTCATTTCGGCAATCTTTTAGAAACTTTCTATGTCTTAGGGTCATGGGTTAAAACAGATGCATAGTATTTTAAAACCAAAATTAATTTAGCTTTAAGTGTCTTTCGACTTGAATTATAAGCCATAAGAAAGGCCTGTTTCAAAACTACTAACATGAATTTGTCAGAGTAGGAGTGCAAGCCACTGAAATACAATTTCAGAAGGATTTTTATTGTGGAAAAAGAATATAAAACTGGCATTTGGGAATAAAATGTTGGATAGTGGAAAGCACCCCAGATTGGGTCCTGATTCCTCATTCTCAAACTACCTAATGAGATGAAATTGTGCAAGTGATTTAATTTTGATGGGATTCATCTCGAGATCTATTAATAAGTTTAAAGCCTTAAAGTCTTTATAGTTCTCTGGTTAATTTTATATGAAAAGTCCTCAAAGCAGAAAGAATATCACAAGAAGTAGCCTGTGGGATCCAAAGTGGCACTTACAACCACATGTATGAAGAAGTCATGTGTGTACAACAGCCCCTGGGGAAAATGTTACATATGTCATCAGGGCCCTACATTTAGCTGAGGAGTGGGCGAAACATCCTAGCAGATTCTTTTCACTTATTCTGATGTGTCATCTCTTTTGGGAAAAACCTAACTTCTCTAATATCCAGGCTCAGGAAGTGAAAAAGAAACCTTACCTGGCCACTGGGACCACTTTGAAGAAGTAATTAATTTAATCAACTGCCCACCTCACCCATCACCAACTTTCGCAATCGCTTGGCAAAATCTATGTCCAACAAGTGAAGCAAATCCAAATATGGTGAATATTCCTCCACTGCCAAAATGGGAAAACTGCCTTATCTGCTCATCAAAGCCTATCTTCTTGGAAACCGGCTCCTCTGTTAAATACCCAAGTGGGTTAAATGCACATTTTGTGTGCAACCCTGTAGAAGCTCCTCCTGATGCTAACTTTCGGGGATCCGGTAAATGTCAAGGCACCGCTCTTGATAACGTAGACATCTTTTTAGAAACACCTTATTTACACAGACTTTGTCTAGCTGGGGGAAAGGTTAATTTATTTGTATACCGGGGGATAAGCAGGGCACAGCGCTTCTGGACGCCCTCAACAACTAATTCTAATTCTTTCTCCAGATCTAACTCCTCTGTTTCTACACGCAGGTAAATCTCTTACCAGGGGCGGGGTGTGTGTGTGTGTGTGTGTGTGTGTGTGTGTGTGTGTGTGTGTGTGTGTGTGTGTGACCTGTGCTCCCAGATAGCACCAGCGGGGCCCAGCTTATTCCCGGACACTTGTGGGACCCTGACAGGGGCAGGTCGGGGACTAACCCGCCCAAACCAAGGCAAGCACTCTGGGAGGCCGACTCGGCTCGGCCTGCAGCCCGACACACCGCCCACTCCGCGCACGCACACGCGTCCGTGCCACTTCAGTGGTTTGCAGGACTTCCGGTGAGGACGAGTCTCCAAACCATCTCAGCGTACTCAACCGCATCTGGGATTCCCCTGCCTCTAAGTTCGACCCCAAGCAAGATCTTTGAGGACTTGAGCTTCACATCGAAAGTCAGTCTGGAAAAAGGGGGTGTCCGTGCGGCTGGGAATGACAAAGGGGCCCAAAAACCTCCCTCCCGTCGGCTCCAGCCCACTTAGTTCACCCTCCCACGGGGCGAGGGATTGGCCGGGGGTCGGGGTGGGGATGGCCCTGGAAGGGGTCCCTCCCTTCCCACCTTCCACGGCCCACTCTTACTTACTTTCTCTCGGAGCCTCAGCTTGGCCGCCTTTAGCCCGGGCAGTGCAGAGAGGAAGAGTGGAGGAGAGAGGAGCCTGCTGGCTGCAGCAGCCGGGCAGTCCCGGACTCTCGGGACTGCGCCCCTGCCCCAGGCCGGCAGGGACCCGGAGCGGTAGACGCCCCCACCCGGGCGCCGCGGCGAGGCGGGCACGCTGGGTTCTGCGCCCTCGAGGCTGGCTCCGAAGGCTCGCAGCCCTCCCCCTCCGTCCGCCGCCGTCGCGGCCCGCCGCCCCTCCCCGCCGCAGCCAGGAGGCCGCCGGGGCCAGGGGGACGCGCTCGCGCGGGGGGCCACCCCCTCCCCTTCCTCCCACCCTGGGCGGGGGCGCGCGAGAAGCGGTGACGTCAAGGGGCGCGCTGTGGCAGCACCTCCCCGCGCGCTAGTTAAAAAGAAGAAGAAAAGAGGGAGCGAAACATGAGAGGCTGTGTGAGAAGCTGCAGCCGCCGGCAGAGGAGACCTCAGCATCATCTAGAGCCCAGCACTGCCCCGCCGCCGCCGTCGCCGTTTCTGTTCCTGCTACTGTCCCACCTAAACAACTCCCGTTACACGGACAAGTGAACATCTGTGGCTGTCCTCTCCTTTTCTTCCTCCTCTTCCAACTCCTTCTCCTCCTCCCACTTCCCAGCCGCAGCAGAAAGCCCCCAACCCAACTGACACTGGCACAACTGCAAACGGTGTCATCGGCACAACTTTATCTGGCTCCTCTGGCTCCCCTAAGACGTTGGACCCATCGCCGCGTCTTTTATTTTTTGCAAAGTTGCATCGCTGTACATATTTTTGTCCCCGCCACCTTCCTCTGCCTCTCGAGTGCCCTGCAGCCCCGCAGCCTCCTCCTGGAGCTGCGCCCTAGTGCCCCTGCTGGGCAGTGGCGTTTCCCCCACATCCTCCCGCGCCCAGCCCCTGCTGCTCTGGGCAGACGATGCTGAAGATGCTCTCCTTTAAGCTGCTGCTGCTGGCCGTGGCTCTGGGCTTCTTTGAAGGAGATGCTAAGTTTGGGGAAAGAAACGAAGGGAGCGGAGCAAGGAGGAGAAGGTGCCTGAATGGGAACCCCCCGAAGCGCCTGAAAAGGAGAGACAGGAGGATGATGTCCCAGCTGGAGCTGCTGAGTGGGGGAGAGATGCTGTGCGGGGGCTTCTACCCTCGGCTGTCCTGCTGCCTGCGGAGTGACAGCCCGGGGCTGGGGCGCCTGGAGAACAAGGTAGGCACTCACTGGCCTCACGGATGCGTACTTGGCATATTGGCTGGGTGGGGTTCCCTGTGGTTCTGGCAAAGCCGGTGGCTGTAAGAAGGGCAAAACTTCTTTGGGGGAGTTCTTTTCCTAACTTTTCTAAAGGGATAACGTGATTCCGTTGTGTGTTCCTCTGTGGTAAAGCAAACAGCATTCCCGCCCCCAGAGTCCACGGTGGGGATGCTGTGCAAACTTGCCTATCTCAGAAAATAGACGCTTCTGCGGTACCCGCACCCTGGACTGGGTAGATATTTTAAAAGAATCGCGATTAACAGTATGTTTTGGATCGAATGAGGGCATTGGTTGCGGTGAAACTGTAAATTAAGGTGGCTGTGGTTTCCGGTTTGTTTTTCTAGGGTAAAAAGATTTGTGCCGTTTTCTCCACGTGCTCGGTTAGGGAGAGGATTGAGTCGTAAAGGATGTTGAAGCATGGTTGGTTTATGATCCCCAGCCCCGTCAGAGGGGGGTGTCTTGCATTACATTAGTTAAACCAACGGAAAGGAGCTCCTGGTCCTCCGGTTAGGGACCCGAAAAAAGCTGGAGAAAGATTTTGCTGGAACGTTATTTGTCACATAAAACGGAGACGATTCTCCGTCATTGTGTAAATTATAAATTCAGGCTTTCAGGGTCAGTTAGGTGTCTTGGAAGAGCTTCTCTAAGAATTTGTTTTAAGAGTAATGGCATTTACGTTTTCCTTGTGTGTTAAGAAGTTTAACTAAATACCAACATACTGTTTATTGATTGTAAAGACACGCTTATTTTTGAGTTTGCAATATCGTTATTGCCAGGAGATGCAGTCATGTGTGGTATCTACTGTACTCCAAGGAATGATTGCTGGGTCACATCATTAACAATCACTGCACGTGAAATAAACAATCAGGTGTCTTTGCTCCCCCTCCCTTTCCCTATTTTAGGTTTAATTAAGAATTCCTCTGTTAGAACACTGCCAGTTGTCAAGGTCTGAGAGGCTCTTGGAAAACTTGTGCTTCAGTCTTGCTGGCCCAGGCAAAATAAATAAAAAAAAAAAAAAAAAAAAAAAAAAAAAAAAAAAAAAAAAAAAAACCCAGGCTGAATCTAATTTTTATGCTCAGTTCACGGTAGATTTCACTCTATTCTCATGTAAACAGCTCCTACGAATCAACATATGTGTCTGGGTGGTATCTCTCACTTTGTTTTGTAACAAAAAGCCATATTGCATCATTTAATTTGCTCAAGTCATGCAAATAGGAAAAAATCAATAGGACAAAAAGGGGTCGACTTATCCTCCTCCCCACTAAACTGCTGCCCACACACAGAGTCCTGTTGCTTATGGCAAAAGAATAACAACAACACCATTGTATTTGTTAGTTGGTTCACTAATGGGTGAAACTAGAGAACATCATTCTCTTTCAGTCCCCAGCTCTGTCCAAATGTTCATGCCTTTTGAGGGAGCATTTGTCCAACTCCTTCTATTCCCAGATGAGTGAGAACTGTCTTGCTGCAGGTTTTCAGCTGCAACTCTCTTTTTATTCTTACCATATGCAGCAGGAGCCTGAGATTCAGGGAACAGATATTCCAGGATTTTATTCAAAACAGTGTCATGAATCTCCTGTGTTGCAATTGAATTAAGTTACAAAACAGCTACATTCAGTTCACCTTAAATGTTTTATCAGCAGCCCTAAAGAACCAGGAAATTCAGAGAAAAGTTTAGAAATATTTGCCATTCAGCCTTCCTTGGTGCAATACATGCTATGAATAAACTGATGATCTAGAGACCCCTGCAATACTGAACTCTTCCAGGGACATATGGAATGAGAATTTTGTTCTTGACTCAATGGTGGGGAGAAGGGAAAAGGAGATGGGACTGAGGGGAGTTATAGTCCTTAAGAGTAGTTATATAAAAACTTTTTTAAAGAAATCATTCTTTAGGAAGCAATCTGACATGTTAACTATACATATTCCTTTCTGTTTTATGTGCTTCCAATCTCCAACAAACCCCTACTCATTTGGAAAATGTGTCTGAGTTAACTTTGGTACACTAGACTTTTGCTGGTTCCATTACAAGTGGCTTATAAACTAACAATACCCAAACTGTTCAAAATAGAGATTTGCTATAGGTATGCATATGCATTCTTGACCTATGTTACTTCTCAAGTTTTAATAGTTTTTAAAACATGTTATTTTATAATAAACTTCAGTGTTTCCCTTTTTCCTGTAAGCCTTCCTGGATTATAATATATGTTAGGATCTTATTTCATAATGTGTATACAGGAGGGATGATTGCTATTTGAAAGGGTCCTTTATTGTTTATGAAAAAAAAAAATCCCCAGAAAGATTTCTGCAGCCTTTCAAGAAACTATAGTAGTAGCTTTTTCCTACAGGAAGAATTTCTTAGACAAATAGATAGTAGAAATATTAGCATGCTGAGCTACGCAATTAAGTCCTGTTTCTCAGCTAAGAAATTTTCTTTAATGAACTAGAATTGACTTCAATTCTTTAGACATGGAATTATGCTCTTATTTTAATTTTTTAAATATTTTAATAATGTTGTATATTGTGATGAGATTGTTTACTATGGCAAATAATTACTGTCAAAATTTAGAAAGTCATATTATCTTAGCAATATTATTGCAGTTTCTAAATATAGCCTGTTAAAAGGATCTAATTCTCATTAAGCAAATTGAATCTGCAACCAAATGATATAACCCCCATTTCTAAAACTTAACTTGTAGCCACAGAAGCATAGAGCTCTCTCTACCTTGGGTGGTTTCACAGCCAAAGCTGTCAAGGAATGGGTGAAAAGTAATTGTTTTCAAGTGTGCCCTTTTACAATCATTTGTTTGCTCTGGCTCTTTCAGGGACAAAGGCTATTGTTGAACACATCCAACTAAACAAATAACTCATCCTGGGGTCCCTTTAACAGCTGCCTTAGTACAATGATCTATTTACATATTAGCCTAAAATTGAAACTGAACTCTTTAATGACATAATCCAGCACTATAGTTGAGAGACACATGTGTTCTACCCAACAGCTGAACAACCTTGTAGGCATATGATTTTTAGAAATAACTTTTTGTAAACCAAATGATCTTAAGGCGACATCTTAATATACTGTCATGTATTTTCTCCTTTTGTCCCCTCATCGAACCCATGTGGGTGCCTTTTGCCCTCTTTGTTTAGTTACTTGGTAAATAAAGAGAAATACAGAAGGTCTCTGTCACCCGTTTTACTATTTGTTGATAAGCTATAGTTGGAGGCCACACTTTACCGTGTATCCCCTATTTATCTTACCCTTCTTCTATGGATTTTACTTTCGTGTGGCTAAAGATTAAAGGATGACCTGCCAGATGTTATAAATTAGCAACAGCCACAATGATTACTAGGCATGCTGTAATAATGTTTCGAAGTTTTACATGATTTCTGAAGTATATTTAGTTAAAACCACTATAATTTGATGGTTTTGTATATGGCTTTTAAAAATCGAAACAGGAAATTAGCTTAAATTTCTTCTTAAAATTGATGGCATCGTCAGAAATAAACTTAAGGACCTATATAAGACACAGACACATAGGCAAAAAAGTAGAAATCACCCTACACACACCCAGACTCATCTGTCTAAAACACTGTTGCAGCTTTGGCTGAGTCAGTTTAATTGACTTCAATAAGACTATTGGTTCATTGAAACCAAAGCCAGAATGATGGCTTTATCTATCTTCAAATAGGTATTTACACTGCAGACCTCACACAGAGCAAAATGTTACCGTCCTGCTGGGCCGGAACAGCATGAAACTTTAAAAAGAATAATATTATACTTGATTTCAGATAATTTATTGAATCCTACTTCTGAAACTTTTGATGAGAGATCTGTGGCCAGAACACATTCCAAAAATTGTAAAAGACAAAATTACTTAGGCACTAAAATCAAGCTCTTCCTGGATAGCAGCTGAGAGAGTATATGAGGATCATTTTGTTTCAGCTATAAAAAATGGAAGCATGCATAATCTCCATAAAACAAAAGGTAATTACATTCCAGGTTTTAAGCCAGCAAAAAAGGGTGGCTTCGGCATCCTGCAATTGTTTTGTTCTTAGTGGACTGCTATATGATAAACAAATAGAACAGAATTGAACACTATTAATATTGAATAGTTCTGGTGAGGTTTGCCAGAGTATGGACAATAAAACACATTTAAAACATTCTTGGAATGCAAATTCTAAGGGTGTAGTGTATGTTTCCTTTCAGAAGATTTTATCCATTTAAGCAATTGTTATTTAAATAAATTGATAAGACTGTAAATATAATTGTGATTAATAATAACTTTTCTGAATAGCGTAGCTACAATGCATCATATATTTTTTTAACTTTTATTGGACTTGCTGCATACTAAAATTTCAGCATGCTTATATTCAATGATTTTTTTTAGTTGCTTTGCTCTTGCAGATTTAAATTTTTGTGATTACCTAGAATATCATTATCCCAAAAAATAGAAGCCATAGATTTACTCAAATTAGAACCTTCGTTAGTGAATGAAATATTTGTTTAAAACAATGCTCTAGAATTTAAAATGTTAATTTTGGTTGACAGTTCTAAAGAAGTAATAAAGTATGAATATAGTTAGATGAATTGGGAAAAGGTATAAAATTCAATTCCATTATGGTGTTTTTAATATAAAAAATTAATACTTGATTTCACTTGTCAAATATTGTGTTGTTATTGTCTTCTATATATATTAAAGAAACTTCTGAAATCAGGTTTTTAAAGTTACTGCTAGACAACAAGACCTATTCTGTCTACTAATTGTTAAACTCAATGAATCAATAACTCAAATTGGTCTTATTGAAATAAAAGACATATCATTGTAAAAAACTGTGATGAAGGTAAGCCATTTTTCATTAAAATTTACTACATATTATTCAAAAACACTTTATTAAACTCTTATGTTTGTTCATACATATAACATACCTGAGGACCTAGTTAGAAAAATTTTCCTGGCTAAGATATAATGAATAATAAAAATTGGTCTAACCTGTTCAATTTTGCTTTAGATATTATTTTTATTAAACATGAAAGGCAAATATTATCCTACTTTAGAAAACTTTCCTTAATGCAGTATGCAGATTGAAAATTAATTGAAATTTTAAAAATGTAGCCCAAGTACATTTTTGAGATTACCGTATTAAGAATTTCAGAAATGAAATAGATCTTCACATAAGACACAAATAAGCCATGTCTTGAAAAATTCTGTTTTGCACACAGTTGGACAAAGGTTAGAACTTTAAAGTTAAATATCATTCAGTATACACTTTGAGGAAGAATGAAATAATAAAACCTTGAAGAGTCTAAATATAATAGCCTTTTAACTTTTTACACCTGAAGTACAGATGAAATGTCTTTGATTTGCAAGAATAAGAAGCACTTTTATGTATCCCTGCCCTTTGTTCTCCCAGCTCAGTTCCAGAGACTGTACTTGTATCCTTATAAAGGCATTCTGTATTATGACACAGTAATTCTTTTCAGAAAACTTCACTGGCTAAATTAGACTGTTGTACTTACACAATTGCAAATAATAATAATAATAACTAAAGCTAAACTTTACCTAACTAAAACAACATTGTTTCTGCTTTATGGCTTTCAGATATTTTCTGTTACCAACAACACAGAATGCGGGAAGTTACTGGAGGAAATCAAATGTGCACTTTGCTCTCCACATTCTCAAAGCCTGTTCCACTCACCTGAGAGAGAAGTCTTGGAAAGAGACCTGGTATTTCCTCTGCTCTGCAAAGACTATTGCAAAGAATTCTTTTACACTTGCCGAGGCCATATTCCAGGTAAGGAAAAAAAAAGTGCACGAGTGAAGTAAACCACCACACAATCTCCTTGTAAGATACGTGTTCTTAAATGCTTATTTACAAGACTTGTAAAATTCATCTTGCCCTTAAAAATACCTATTTTACCTCCTAATTAACATTTCCAAATTTATAACTTTTATTCCCTCTAAAGGGAGTATTGTAATTTCAGTCTGCAAATAGTATAATTGGTTTTGTTAACTTGTTATATATTTCTTGTTAAGCTGATAATACAGGTGGTAATCTTCATACACATTGATTTCTCAGTCCAAATCTCTTCTTGGTACCTTCTTTACCCATCAGGATCAATATCAAGGCAGCATCTTCTTCTACACAACTGATACGAAATTGGAGAATGTCCACTAACTTGTAAGATAGACCCTTAAATAAAATATGATTAGGAATCCAAAAAAGTAATATCTTACAAAGCACTTTCAATAAAATGGCGAATTTTTACTCTGTGAGGTAGGTAGGAACAGTAGAGTCCTCCTTATTTGACAGATGAGGAAACCTGAGCCTTGGGAGAAGTCATACACCTTAATCAATGTTGTACAATGAGAATGTGATAGGAGAGATATGGATATTCTTACATGTATAGTGTCATGAACATGCCCAGTCACTATCGTATTTTGGACTCCAAAAAGCATAAATAGTCATTAATTAATTTTTATCATCAAAAGCTTGTAAACTTTGGTTGCTGTTGCTTTAGTTGGAAGATTCAACATATAGAAAGAAAATAATTTCATGAGACAGATTCTGTTTAGTTAGGAGACAAAGCAGCACACAAATCTACTGAAGATTAAGCAGTATTTAAGAAAGAGGCAAGCTTTAAGAACTGTAGAATGCACTGAGAGAATTTTTTAAAGTGCTATGTACATTTTACTTTTTTCTCTGACACAGGAAAGTGTGGATTTTTGTATTTTTTAATATAGCTCTCTTAATAACTTTAGAAAACATTTTGACTAGGGTTGCTTGCTCTCTTGCATATAGGATGACATATATCTAAACCCATTCAATATGAAATGTTATTATTGTCTTCATAAACCGCAGCTGTGGTCCTAGGCCTTCTCTCAAGCAGCTGTTTCTTCCTCTTTATCACATTCCCCAAACCAAAGTAGAATAGATCATGGTTGCCTAGATGGCCTCCAGAGAAGTGATAACAGATTAGATACCATAAATGTTTGCTGGAAATTTCAAGTCTTACACATTTGCCTGTAGGACTATAAACTGAAAGTGATATCCACACTTAGCATTTTTATTTATCATTATCTACTTTAGATAAATACAACATGCTAGATTTGGGGACTTATCTGTGGGGGTCTTTATATATTTGGAGTAATTTTTAGCTTCCAAAAAACAATAAAATAAAAGCAATCCACTGAAAGAAAGAGCACAGCAAACAGCTCAGAGCCAGAACTGCAATCACCTCACTCTCCAGATCAACATATGTGGTGATGAATGACAAATTTATTTTTCTACAAAGTTTGTATATATGTAAAACTGCTGAAGTGCATCAAGATGTCAAGTGCTTTTGGTGGCCACCCAGGCTGCTTTGAAAGATATCCAGATGAAAGCTCCACTCTAGAGGTGGACAGAGCAGCAAGGGTGCTTTCTAGAGACTCTGGAAGGCGTTACCAACAAGCAGAGGGGGCTGCCCCTGCATGTGTCAAATGCTAATGATCATTCTAAATACTTGTCCCAAAATCGAGCTGTAGTAACACGCTCTCTGCATTACTTACCCTAATCGATTTGTTGCCTGGATTGATCGTTGGCGTGTAGGTTACCATTTCCTCAAGTACAATGACTAAGATGCTGATCAGTCTCTACCCCCCAAGCCCGTGCCCACAGCACCAAACTGTCTTTACAACTGTGGAACACAGATTTTTTGGAAATTACTACAAAAGCAAATTTTTAATCGTTTCCCCTTAAGTTGATTTAATGATATTGTTCACTTTCTTCTGAAGTTCAAAGTGTTGGAAAACAGCTACTTTGTGTTTCTTTTTTAGAAGAAACTAAATATATTTTGACTGTCCTCGTTAATAGTTTCATCATTCTACAAATCAAAAACTTGAAGAGGAGGGTACCCCATGGGATGTATTTTGCTAAGGCAAATGCTGAAAGAATTGGGAGAGAGAAAATAATTCCAGAGACAACTTCATTTTTTTCCTTACTGCCCAATACATGAAGAAATGTACATACAAATGACTTACCCATTTGCTTTGGCTTCATGGCTTTAGGAAAGCACAGTCACTTTAATATATTCATATACCTATAAGATTGCTACTTTCTAGAAAGCTTAATTAAGAAATAGTCATAGTTTGCTTATTTTCCCAAAAATGGGAAGATATTACAAAGTAATATAGTGGGTTGTGAATTCACTTAGAGAAGTACATTATCCAGTTGTGAATTCACTTAGAGAAGTAAATTCTCAAAACTTCTACAAATGCCAAGAACTCTCCTCTCATCTCTGCAAGTCTTTTCTTCTGCTTGACTGAGCAGGGTAGCTACTTTGCTGATCATTAAAAGACGGTATAACATACTCTATGGAAACCATATCAGTGGACATCTAGTTGGCCTTGCTTCTTCCTTTATACCTGTAGTCATAACGATTTTTATTACTCATCGACCTCATCTTCTCAGCAGTAGGTTATTGTAGTGTGAAATGTCTGCACACAATTAGTTCAATTGGCTTAATCCTGTTTCTAAGAAGGCCAAGGTCAAGGGTTTGATTCAAACTGAATATTTCTAGTCCATAGTCATTCCTAACCCTTGTCAGTTCCCTTACACATGTGTCTTCTTAGTCTCAAGGAGAGTAAACCAGAAGGAATAGATGAATATATCAAAATCCACCACTTCTTTTAGAATATGTTCATGGGTAGGCCTTACTCCCAGTGAGTCAGTAGCTCTTTTTTTTTTTTTTTTTCTTATCATGATGAGCAACACTTATAATGAGGAAAAATGACTTTTCTCTGGAATACATGCTGAGAGAAAAGGGAGAACTCATAATCCTCCGCAGGAAGCATTTATCTTACATGTCAGTATTTATAGGGTGCTCTGTGGTATAGCAGAACCAGGCTCATGATCGGGGAGAACATTTACAGATCCAAGATAGTGGATAAGTGACCAGGACTTAAAAAAATACAACTGCTGGAATATTCAGTGTTTGTTGATTATTAGTAGACCTGACTATATTATGATGATCCCAAGTAAGCTAAACATGCACTTGCAATAAAATGCCAAGCAAGAGGGAACCATTAAGTAAATTACATCTTCCCTGGCAATAAATGTTAAAATATGTCTCTTTATTCATTCATTGTTCACTGCAGAATCGGGTCATTTAAGGTAAAGTATTAATAAAAGTATTAGATACTTAAATTTAAACAAAATTAAGTGATCATAAAAAGAAAATACCCATGTCTTTAAGTAAAAAATCTCCTGAGCTGGTTGTTTTACACATAGGCTATTCAGTTTGTCTAAATTATGTAAGAAGCTTGGAGTAAATTTATTGTTAACATTCTTTATTTTTTCTTAATTTGCCAAGCAGCATCATACCTCTGGAGCCACCAAGTTTATGAATATGCATTCATTAGTCTTTTGATATTCCATTTGAAGATGACTTCTCATTTCCTCATGTTTGTCCCAGCTACTAATTCTCTATAAAATGGAATCAGCCACCAGCATTGTTAATTAATTTCCCCTTAAGATAGTATTGGTTGGTAGACAGCAATGCTGAAGCACACATTTTTTTTAAAAAAAGCAAGCTTGAAATCTCTTTTGAATTGCATTTTGCAATTTTTCTGTGACCCTGCAGGCAAACATCACATTAAAACTAAATTTCTCACTCACATATTCAGTTACAAATATGACCATAGTATGACAGTCTTCCTGCATGCATAATAAATATATGGAGATTTTGTTGCCTGATGGTAAATATTTCCAAAATATGATCTAGCCCAAAACTTTGCAAAGAGTTTGATTTAACGAACCCAATCAAGCTAATTTAGTTTTTCTTTCCTTTTCACCTCTAAGAGACTTGTTGAACCCTATTAGGCAATTTTCATCTGAACGCTTACCCATTAAAGAAGGGAGGGGGGAAGTTATCTTTTGCAAATGGTGAATTGCCAAAGATGAGTAAATGCTTCTATGGCCTTCATTCCTCTCCCCAGTTCCTAATCCTTGAATTTTTGTCAAAGAAAGATAACTTTCCAATTGCTTACCCCTCCCATGGAGCACTTCCCAGCTGCTTGTCTCTTTTTTTCTGTGCCCTGCACCACACACACACACACACACACACACACACACACNACACATAGGCAAAAAAGTAGAAATCACCCTACACACACCCAGACTCATCTGTCTAAAACACTGTTGCAGCTTTGGCTGAGTCAGTTTAATTGACTTCAATAAGACTATTGGTTCATTGAAACCAAAGCCAGAATGATGGCTTTATCTATCTTCAAATAGGTATTTACACTGCAGACCTCACACAGAGCAAAATGTTACCGTCCTGCTGGGCCGGAACAGCATGAAACTTTAAAAAGAATAATATTATACTTGATTTCAGATAATTTATTGAATCCTACTTCTGAAACTTTTGATGAGAGATCTGTGGCCAGAACACATTCCAAAAATTGTAAAAGACAAAATTACTTAGGCACTAAAATCAAGCTCTTCCTGGATAGCAGCTGAGAGAGTATATGAGGATCATTTTGTTTCAGCTATAAAAAATGGAAGCATGCATAATCTCCATAAAACAAAAGGTAATTACATTCCAGGTTTTAAGCCAGCAAAAAAGGGTGGCTTCGGCATCCTGCAATTGTTTTGTTCTTAGTGGACTGCTATATGATAAACAAATAGAACAGAATTGAACACTATTAATATTGAATAGTTCTGGTGAGGTTTGCCAGAGTATGGACAATAAAACACATTTAAAACATTCTTGGAATGCAAATTCTAAGGGTGTAGTGTATGTTTCCTTTCAGAAGATTTTATCCATTTAAGCAATTGTTATTTAAATAAATTGATAAGACTGTAAATATAATTGTGATTAATAATAACTTTTCTGAATAGCGTAGCTACAATGCATCATATATTTTTTTAACTTTTATTGGACTTGCTGCATACTAAAATTTCAGCATGCTTATATTCAATGATTTTTTTTAGTTGCTTTGCTCTTGCAGATTTAAATTTTTGTGATTACCTAGAATATCATTATCCCAAAAAATAGAAGCCATAGATTTACTCAAATTAGAACCTTCGTTAGTGAATGAAATATTTGTTTAAAACAATGCTCTAGAATTTAAAATGTTAATTTTGGTTGACAGTTCTAAAGAAGTAATAAAGTATGAATATAGTTAGATGAATTGGGAAAAGGTATAAAATTCAATTCCATTATGGTGTTTTTAATATAAAAAATTAATACTTGATTTCACTTGTCAAATATTGTGTTGTTATTGTCTTCTATATATATTAAAGAAACTTCTGAAATCAGGTTTTTAAAGTTACTGCTAGACAACAAGACCTATTCTGTCTACTAATTGTTAAACTCAATGAATCAATAACTCAAATTGGTCTTATTGAAATAAAAGACATATCATTGTAAAAAACTGTGATGAAGGTAAGCCATTTTTCATTAAAATTTACTACATATTATTCAAAAACACTTTATTAAACTCTTATGTTTGTTCATACATATAACATACCTGAGGACCTAGTTAGAAAAATTTTCCTGGCTAAGATATAATGAATAATAAAAATTGGTCTAACCTGTTCAATTTTGCTTTAGATATTATTTTTATTAAACATGAAAGGCAAATATTATCCTACTTTAGAAAACTTTCCTTAATGCAGTATGCAGATTGAAAATTAATTGAAATTTTAAAAATGTAGCCCAAGTACATTTTTGAGATTACCGTATTAAGAATTTCAGAAATGAAATAGATCTTCACATAAGACACAAATAAGCCATGTCTTGAAAAATTCTGTTTTGCACACAGTTGGACAAAGGTTAGAACTTTAAAGTTAAATATCATTCAGTATACACTTTGAGGAAGAATGAAATAATAAAACCTTGAAGAGTCTAAATATAATAGCCTTTTAACTTTTTACACCTGAAGTACAGATGAAATGTCTTTGATTTGCAAGAATAAGAAGCACTTTTATGTATCCCTGCCCTTTGTTCTCCCAGCTCAGTTCCAGAGACTGTACTTGTATCCTTATAAAGGCATTCTGTATTATGACACAGTAATTCTTTTCAGAAAACTTCACTGGCTAAATTAGACTGTTGTACTTACACAATTGCAAATAATAATAATAATAACTAAAGCTAAACTTTACCTAACTAAAACAACATTGTTTCTGCTTTATGGCTTTCAGATATTTTCTGTTACCAACAACACAGAATGCGGGAAGTTACTGGAGGAAATCAAATGTGCACTTTGCTCTCCACATTCTCAAAGCCTGTTCCACTCACCTGAGAGAGAAGTCTTGGAAAGAGACCTGGTATTTCCTCTGCTCTGCAAAGACTATTGCAAAGAATTCTTTTACACTTGCCGAGGCCATATTCCAGGTAAGGAAAAAAAAAGTGCACGAGTGAAGTAAACCACCACACAATCTCCTTGTAAGATACGTGTTCTTAAATGCTTATTTACAAGACTTGTAAAATTCATCTTGCCCTTAAAAATACCTATTTTACCTCCTAATTAACATTTCCAAATTTATAACTTTTATTCCCTCTAAAGGGAGTATTGTAATTTCAGTCTGCAAATAGTATAATTGGTTTTGTTAACTTGTTATATATTTCTTGTTAAGCTGATAATACAGGTGGTAATCTTCATACACATTGATTTCTCAGTCCAAATCTCTTCTTGGTACCTTCTTTACCCATCAGGATCAATATCAAGGCAGCATCTTCTTCTACACAACTGATACGAAATTGGAGAATGTCCACTAACTTGTAAGATAGACCCTTAAATAAAATATGATTAGGAATCCAAAAAAGTAATATCTTACAAAGCACTTTCAATAAAATGGCGAATTTTTACTCTGTGAGGTAGGTAGGAACAGTAGAGTCCTCCTTATTTGACAGATGAGGAAACCTGAGCCTTGGGAGAAGTCATACACCTTAATCAATGTTGTACAATGAGAATGTGATAGGAGAGATATGGATATTCTTACATGTATAGTGTCATGAACATGCCCAGTCACTATCGTATTTTGGACTCCAAAAAGCATAAATAGTCATTAATTAATTTTTATCATCAAAAGCTTGTAAACTTTGGTTGCTGTTGCTTTAGTTGGAAGATTCAACATATAGAAAGAAAATAATTTCATGAGACAGATTCTGTTTAGTTAGGAGACAAAGCAGCACACAAATCTACTGAAGATTAAGCAGTATTTAAGAAAGAGGCAAGCTTTAAGAACTGTAGAATGCACTGAGAGAATTTTTTAAAGTGCTATGTACATTTTACTTTTTTCTCTGACACAGGAAAGTGTGGATTTTTGTATTTTTTAATATAGCTCTCTTAATAACTTTAGAAAACATTTTGACTAGGGTTGCTTGCTCTCTTGCATATAGGATGACATATATCTAAACCCATTCAATATGAAATGTTATTATTGTCTTCATAAACCGCAGCTGTGGTCCTAGGCCTTCTCTCAAGCAGCTGTTTCTTCCTCTTTATCACATTCCCCAAACCAAAGTAGAATAGATCATGGTTGCCTAGATGGCCTCCAGAGAAGTGATAACAGATTAGATACCATAAATGTTTGCTGGAAATTTCAAGTCTTACACATTTGCCTGTAGGACTATAAACTGAAAGTGATATCCACACTTAGCATTTTTATTTATCATTATCTACTTTAGATAAATACAACATGCTAGATTTGGGGACTTATCTGTGGGGGTCTTTATATATTTGGAGTAATTTTTAGCTTCCAAAAAACAATAAAATAAAAGCAATCCACTGAAAGAAAGAGCACAGCAAACAGCTCAGAGCCAGAACTGCAATCACCTCACTCTCCAGATCAACATATGTGGTGATGAATGACAAATTTATTTTTCTACAAAGTTTGTATATATGTAAAACTGCTGAAGTGCATCAAGATGTCAAGTGCTTTTGGTGGCCACCCAGGCTGCTTTGAAAGATATCCAGATGAAAGCTCCACTCTAGAGGTGGACAGAGCAGCAAGGGTGCTTTCTAGAGACTCTGGAAGGCGTTACCAACAAGCAGAGGGGGCTGCCCCTGCATGTGTCAAATGCTAATGATCATTCTAAATACTTGTCCCAAAATCGAGCTGTAGTAACACGCTCTCTGCATTACTTACCCTAATCGATTTGTTGCCTGGATTGATCGTTGGCGTGTAGGTTACCATTTCCTCAAGTACAATGACTAAGATGCTGATCAGTCTCTACCCCCCAAGCCCGTGCCCACAGCACCAAACTGTCTTTACAACTGTGGAACACAGATTTTTTGGAAATTACTACAAAAGCAAATTTTTAATCGTTTCCCCTTAAGTTGATTTAATGATATTGTTCACTTTCTTCTGAAGTTCAAAGTGTTGGAAAACAGCTACTTTGTGTTTCTTTTTTAGAAGAAACTAAATATATTTTGACTGTCCTCGTTAATAGTTTCATCATTCTACAAATCAAAAACTTGAAGAGGAGGGTACCCCATGGGATGTATTTTGCTAAGGCAAATGCTGAAAGAATTGGGAGAGAGAAAATAATTCCAGAGACAACTTCATTTTTTTCCTTACTGCCCAATACATGAAGAAATGTACATACAAATGACTTACCCATTTGCTTTGGCTTCATGGCTTTAGGAAAGCACAGTCACTTTAATATATTCATATACCTATAAGATTGCTACTTTCTAGAAAGCTTAATTAAGAAATAGTCATAGTTTGCTTATTTTCCCAAAAATGGGAAGATATTACAAAGTAATATAGTGGGTTGTGAATTCACTTAGAGAAGTACATTATCCAGTTGTGAATTCACTTAGAGAAGTAAATTCTCAAAACTTCTACAAATGCCAAGAACTCTCCTCTCATCTCTGCAAGTCTTTTCTTCTGCTTGACTGAGCAGGGTAGCTACTTTGCTGATCATTAAAAGACGGTATAACATACTCTATGGAAACCATATCAGTGGACATCTAGTTGGCCTTGCTTCTTCCTTTATACCTGTAGTCATAACGATTTTTATTACTCATCGACCTCATCTTCTCAGCAGTAGGTTATTGTAGTGTGAAATGTCTGCACACAATTAGTTCAATTGGCTTAATCCTGTTTCTAAGAAGGCCAAGGTCAAGGGTTTGATTCAAACTGAATATTTCTAGTCCATAGTCATTCCTAACCCTTGTCAGTTCCCTTACACATGTGTCTTCTTAGTCTCAAGGAGAGTAAACCAGAAGGAATAGATGAATATATCAAAATCCACCACTTCTTTTAGAATATGTTCATGGGTAGGCCTTACTCCCAGTGAGTCAGTAGCTCTTTTTTTTTTTTTTTTTTCCTTATCATGATGAGCAACACTTATAATGAGGAAAAATGACTTTTCTCTGGAATACATGCTGAGAGAAAAGGGAGAACTCATAATCCTCCGCAGGAAGCATTTATCTTACATGTCAGTATTTATAGGGTGCTCTGTGGTATAGCAGAACCAGGCTCATGATCGGGGAGAACATTTACAGATCCAAGATAGTGGATAAGTGACCAGGACTTAAAAAAATACAACTGCTGGAATATTCAGTGTTTGTTGATTATTAGTAGACCTGACTATATTATGATGATCCCAAGTAAGCTAAACATGCACTTGCAATAAAATGCCAAGCAAGAGGGAACCATTAAGTAAATTACATCTTCCCTGGCAATAAATGTTAAAATATGTCTCTTTATTCATTCATTGTTCACTGCAGAATCGGGTCATTTAAGGTAAAGTATTAATAAAAGTATTAGATACTTAAATTTAAACAAAATTAAGTGATCATAAAAAGAAAATACCCATGTCTTTAAGTAAAAAATCTCCTGAGCTGGTTGTTTTACACATAGGCTATTCAGTTTGTCTAAATTATGTAAGAAGCTTGGAGTAAATTTATTGTTAACATTCTTTATTTTTTCTTAATTTGCCAAGCAGCATCATACCTCTGGAGCCACCAAGTTTATGAATATGCATTCATTAGTCTTTTGATATTCCATTTGAAGATGACTTCTCATTTCCTCATGTTTGTCCCAGCTACTAATTCTCTATAAAATGGAATCAGCCACCAGCATTGTTAATTAATTTCCCCTTAAGATAGTATTGGTTGGTAGACAGCAATGCTGAAGCACACATTTTTTTTAAAAAAAGCAAGCTTGAAATCTCTTTTGAATTGCATTTTGCAATTTTTCTGTGACCCTGCAGGCAAACATCACATTAAAACTAAATTTCTCACTCACATATTCAGTTACAAATATGACCATAGTATGACAGTCTTCCTGCATGCATAATAAATATATGGAGATTTTGTTGCCTGATGGTAAATATTTCCAAAATATGATCTAGCCCAAAACTTTGCAAAGAGTTTGATTTAACGAACCCAATCAAGCTAATTTAGTTTTTCTTTCCTTTTCACCTCTAAGAGACTTGTTGAACCCTATTAGGCAATTTTCATCTGAACGCTTACCCATTAAAGAAGGGAGGGGGGAAGTTATCTTTTGCAAATGGTGAATTGCCAAAGATGAGTAAATGCTTCTATGGCCTTCATTCCTCTCCCCAGTTCCTAATCCTTGAATTTTTGTCAAAGAAAGATAACTTTCCAATTGCTTACCCCTCCCATGGAGCACTTCCCAGCTGCTTGTCTCTTTTTTTCTGTGCCCTGCACCACACACACACACACACACACACACACACACACACACACACACACACGCAGGCACGCACGCACACTCCCAAGGACATCTGCTCTTACTTTCCTGGTTGCCAAAGACAAGATCTTTTCCAATAGCTCAGTCAGAAATTGGCCTGGAAGAGTCTCTCTCAGAAAGGTCAGGCTGATACATCTCACTCAAAAGTTAGGTCAAAATGTACTTCAAGCTTTACAACCATTTGGGACCTTCACATTCTAAGATAAGTTTTAGGTTTGAGGGGTTCTAGGTCAAGCACACGGAAAGTAAACTTGTAGTGTCTTTTATGCACCATTGATGAGTCTCACTTGGCTGATTCCAAATTCTTATTCTTAGAAATCCTTGCTAAATCTGAATTTGTTATACAACTTGTAAATTTCCACTCAACTACTCAGTGCATTTATCACAAAATTGATGAGGTATGATAATATAATTTGTCACATAAAAATCAAAACTTTAGATATAACATAAAGTATAAGACCAGAAGCAGCAATTTAGGACCATATATAAGGCTGTCTCTGGTAGCACCATCCTATTTTGAGAACAGAAATCATTAGCATTTGGAAGTGAGTCTTTTTAATATGTCCCAGAAAGGTAACACCCTATTAACTCAAACTGTAAAAGTAATATCAAAACTTTTTTGCCATAAAGTTCTTTTCTTCCATATTCAAAGTTAGCTGTCTTTATATGATGAAATATTTAATGTGTAAGAAAAGAAAAAACATCTTTCATGTAGCTTCTATTAAGTGAGTCTCATATTTTTTAGAAGATTGAAGGAATATTTTAAATATAATTTTTCTATTACAAATTAATCATTATCTCCTATAAGTAAGGTGCAGAAAAAAGGCACTTACATATTTGAAAATGGAGGCTCTGTTATAATGATCAAGCATCAATTCATTGCTTGATCATTACACAGTCAGTTATTTATCATAGTATATGACTTTATGTTATTCATTAGATTTATTATTTAATCTTATGTGAATGGCCATACACTAAAACTTGTAAAATAACCAAAACTGGCACCTGATGGCCTATTTCCTTCTTGATTCTAGTTTGTTCATCTGTGGAATTTATTTAGTAACATAGGACAAAATGCTAAATATTGATGAGATAAGCTCACAAGTACAACATACAGTAACTAGAGAATCTTGAAAAGAAATCAATGCAATAACAAGATAAATGCCAAGTTTGCCTTATTTGCACTTCACAGGAGGCTTTAAAAATACCCAATACAATGTTATTTCAGTTTTACTACAATTTTTAGATTTTGTTTAAAGTGCAAATGGAAATCCCAACCGCCAATTCTTTTCTTTCTTCTTATTTATTATCTATTTATTTTTTGAGACAGAGTCTCACTCTGTGGCCCAGGCTGGAGTGCAGTGGTGCAATCTTGGCTCACTGCAACCTCCACCTCTCAGGTTCAAATGATTCTCCTGCCTCAGCCTTCTGAATAGCTGAGGTTACAGGTGTACACCACCACACTCGGCTGATTTTTGTATTTTTAGTCAAGACGGGGATTCACCATGTTGACCAGGCTGGTCTCGAACTCCTGACCTCAGGTGATCCACCTTCCTCAGCCTCACAAAGTATTGGAATTACAGGTGTGTCTTTTTATTTCAGACTAGGCTCTTCCTAAAATATCCATCTAGTTTCTAAAAATTGTTTTCTCGATCTTATATCTTTCAAATAAGGTGGTTTTACTATGACACTACGTGTTTCTAATGAGTCTTTTTATATTTTTTAAAGGTCTCCTTCAAACAACTGCAGATGAGTTTTGCTTTTACTATGCAAGAAAAGATGGTGGGCTGTGCTTTCCGGATTTTCCAAGAAAACAAGTCAGAGGACCAGCATCTAACTACTTGGACCAGATGGAAGAATACGACAAAGTGGAAGAGATCAGCAGGTTCATAAAGATAAATGCTCTTTAATCTTTTAAAAAAAAAAAAAAAACCCAACTGACAAATCTTGTGGGTTTGACAGTGAATCAATTGTCTCTGCTTATGTTCAGCAGCTATATCCTCCAGATGCTTTATTTTTTTCTTTGTGGTAGTTTATTTCTCTAAAATCATAGCTTAAATGCTTTTAATACTTAGACTACTCATCTTATATTATGAGCTTGTCTTCTCTATGACTCGTGTGAATTTTATGGGTATAGTTTTAAGCCTGAATTTTACAATTGTTGTTAGCCTATGGCACTGTGAAAGTGTTCAGCGCAATTACTATTAACAAATCAGATTTCTATAAATAGATCTTAAAGCTTTCTCTCTACGTATCTTCTGTAAGGTTTATTTATTGTGAGTAAGGCTCATTTTAGTTATTGTCACTGAAAGATGAGAAAATAAGATTATGATATTTGAAAACATATACATGTTTTGATTCTCTTATTTTACTTTCTGATAGGGGACTATTTTGTCGTTTACCATTGAAAGAATTTAAAAGAACCACTTAAAAGAATTATATTGTGACCCTTGGGTTAGCAGCACTTCATGGTTCTCAAAACCATGATTCCTACAGGAAACAGAGTTTGAACAGGATGCCAAGTGCATCCCTTATCTCCTTCATCTCAAGAAAGCTTACTGGTTTTCTTTAATTTGTTTAGAAAGCACAAACACAACTGCTTCTGTATTCAGGAGGTTGTGAGTGGGCTGCGGCAGCCCGTTGGTGCCCTGCATAGTGGGGATGGCTCGCACCGTCTCTTCATTCTGGAAAAAGAAGGTTATGTGAAGATACTTACCCCTGAAGGAGAAATTTTCAAGGAGCCTTATTTGGACATTCACAAACTTGTTCAAAGTGGAATAAAGGTTGGCTTTTTAAATTTTATATATTTTTGTGGTGGCTATGTTAATTTTATTTTAGTGTTACCTTCCTCAGTGAAAGCATTTCTTTGTAATAAAAGAAAGAATCTTGCAGGAGAAAATAAGGGGGCAACATAAGGAAACAGTAATTATGGCACCTGAAAAACTAGGACAGTGACATTAAATTTCTGTTATTTGTTGACTGTGGTGCTGTGCAATCTAATTGATATTTGACATACTTTCCCTATGTAATTGAAAAATTTAAAGGAATCTTTGACTTTATAAAGTATTTGTTTAAATATTGTTTAATGGTCATAGCACAGGATTGTACATCAACATTTGCTAGTAGAAGCAAAGAGATCTTTTGGTTATTTTGGCAACTGCAAATCATTCTTTCACCATCTCTGTTTTCGAGTCTGTCTCATAAAAACTGCTACTTATAGTATGACTTCCTTGTACAATGTTTCTACAGGTAAGTCAAATATTTCTATAACTAGCCATCTATATAACATATATTGCCCTTTTTCACTTCTCTAATTTGAATTCTCGTGTTAAATAACCTAGGTATGTAAACAAAATTATTGTCAAGTTTGTTTCATAAGAGTACAACATTAGCAATACTAAACTATAAAGGAAATGATGACATTCTAAAATGAAGACACATTTAATAGCGCATTACTGTTTTAGAGTGAAACAAAGTAACAATATGATTTGGAAAGAACAGGCTATCCTTTTCACTTCTTAACTGGAAAAAAAAAAAGACTGAAGGAGGATTTATAGTCTCCTGCTCACATGGAAATGAAATTTTTCTTGCTCTGTTGTGCTCTACTCAGTGGTAAGAAGACCCAAATCAGAAGAAACAACTCAGAAAAAATATAGATACATTCCTGCTATCTATTTCATTTTCTTATTGTGTGAGAGTTTAGATGACTTCAGTCTTTAATTTTTACCATTGTAAATAATGTTTATTATTCTTGTGCGTTTTATTTAATCTTATCATGGATGACTTCCTAAACATGCATTCACAGGAGGGGCATTACTCAGTTGAAGATTATAACCATAATACTTATTGCCAATTTGCTTTAAAAATGTTTTCAGATATTTGAGAGAATATTTGAGAGAATTAATATTAATATTAATATTAATTTTCAAATGTGCTTTGAGTAAAACTATTTGTATGAAAAAGATATGTATGATAAAATATAGATGTAAGAAGGGCTCAGAATACTGGAAAATGATTTTAGAACAAGAACTGATGTTCTTGTTTCTAACTCAATTTGACTGCCTTTTAAATATGTAATATGTAAATATTACATGTGTAAATATGTAAATATAAGAAGCCCTTTTAAAGGGTTTCTTCAGCATTCCTATTTCAATTTACCCTCTTCATAGGGATCTCTGATGATTCATTAGAAAATTCAGTTCTGACATGGAGGTGTTTCATCATGCAATAAAATTGTGCAAGCAAGGATATAATAGTTTCTTGGTTCTGAGTATGTGTGTTCTGCAGTCTTCTAGGAATTCTGCAGAACTTGGCCAAATTTGCAAGAAAACTTGCAGAATTTGGACCTCCTTCTCCAGAAGAGCTCCAGGGTTTCTGGGACCTAAAATATATTTCAAAATCTATTATTCTAGTGAACTTACATGAAATATTGTAAAGTGCAATATTTTAAATTTCTTTAGTGTTTTAGCACTAATTATGTCAACAAGATAGGAATATATCACATGGATGACAGAGTGTGTATAGTGAGTAATGAGATCACATCCTTCTTACCTCAAGCAGGTTATGCTGCAGGTAACCTTCATTTCAGTGTCTATTGAACTCCCCATAGAAGTCCCTGATTGGAAGAGTTAAGGCCACTGTCAGTATGATGAGGCAGATGCTGCCACATTCATGAGTTGGTCATAGCACTGATTTTGGTGGTTGCCCCTCAAAGACATGTAATGTAAAAGCATTTTCACAGCTATTTCTGGCTTCTTTAATATATTAAAGTTATTTTATGTTTAAGACAGTATTCTGTGTTTGTCAATAAACATTTTGCATAAATAATGCAAATAAGAATTTTCATTAATTATTATATATATCAACTCTTCTCTATTTTTTTAGTTTTAAAATTCTAAGAGGGGGCATAAAGCTGTTTAACAGACTGAAGTATTAATTGCAATACTCAAATCACAGAATTGGTAATACATACTAAACCCAACCTCCACATATTTGAAATTGAGAATAACACAAACCACAGTGCAGACCCCCTTCACAATTACATAAATTGATGACCAGTAGGAATATGTTAAGTCAGACATAAGAAAGAATTCCTGATAATAAGAGTTTCTGAAATCTCTTGCTGGCTATACAAAAAATCTGGAATTCTTTGTCTGCTAATGTCGATTAAGAATTGGTAGTAATTTCTGTCACATGGCAAAGGCTGACCTTTTTTGTGGCCAAGAGTTGGACTTGCTTATCTCTTTAAACCTCTGCCAACCCCGATTCTTATAACTGCTTAAGACAGATACCATCAGCCAAGAGCCAATCATAAGGGAACTTGAACAACTCTTCCTAAATGGCTCTGACTGAAGCTAAAAATATGATGTCTTATTTTTAAACACCAAGATCATGCTGCCTGAATTGTAAGAACTTGTAGTACCTTAGGGGCTAATCTGTCTGCAGCTCCCAGAGAAAAAGTTAATCTGAAGAATATGCACAGCACAAGCTAAAGAATTAACTTCTTTTTGCTATAGAAACAAAGTTGTGGCATTGAGATTAAAGCATAAGTCAGGAATATGTTTTAAAAATATGTAGTGATTTGGTGTGTCTTTGATGATAGTGTACTCTGCAAGCTAATCACTGACACTGTGAAGAATGGCCCAAGTGTCAAATTGATGAGCAAACTTTAAAACTTTCATTGTGTGTGTGGCTATGTATGTGCATGTGCACATGCAGCATTATTATTGTTCTGTTGTTATTGTTTTATTCCAAAGGGCAAAATTTACAAAAATTCTACTATCTTCAGAGAGAAACACTTCTTTAAGATACCGGGTGATTTGAAATCTTTAAATTGAGCTTAATCTGAGCTCTGAATCAGAGCTTCCGGCAAGTACTAAAACCAGCTGTATCTGTGTAAAGTCCTTGGCAATGATAGACTAGTGGCTCTCAAGAATGGCTTCACGGTATAATCACCCAGGAGCTTTCAAAAATTCTTATAGCCAAGCTGGGTGCAATGTCTCATGCCTATAATTCCAACACTTTGGGAAGCCAAGGCGGGAGGATCACTTGAGGTTAGAAGTTCAAGACCAACCTGGCCAATATGGTGAAACTCTGTTTCTACTAAAAATACAAAAACTTAGCCTGGTATTGTGGCATGTGCCTATAGTCCCAGCTACTCAGGAGATTGAGACAGGAGAATCACTTGAACCCGGGAGGCACAGGTTGCAGTGAGCCGGGATCATGCCACTGCACTCCAGCCAGAGCAACAGAGCGAGACTCCATCTCAAAAACAACAAACAGATAAAAAAAATTATTATATCCCCCCAAAAATTAGAATATCTGGGTTTGGCACCCAGGTAGCAATATGTTTTTAAAGCTTTCTTAGGTAATTTCTGTATGTAGTCAATTTGAAAACCACTGATGTCAACAGCAAAACTTCTGGGTCAGTTACACATTGAATGAGACATATTTTCTCTGCCAAGCCTACACCTAAGTCCTGTTTCTGACATGACAGCTAAGAGCAGCTGGTTGGACACCAGTTGTCATTTGCCCTGTACCTTTTGTCATTTACTTAACTTATATATATTACTTATCCAACTTGAGTGAGGAATGGGGTTAACTCTGGCTGCATGTACGATGCTTGATATAAGGCATACTAAATACCATTTGAAAAAAAAAAGGTATTTAAAAATCTCAAGTTAATTCTAATTGAGAAATGGCTGTACCCATTAATTTTTTTCCGCTTTTCTTCAATTTTGGAATCTAGTGTTTAGCTAGTTGGCAAAATTGCCATTGTTCCTAATCTTAAGATATGTGCATTGTGATTATATATGGTAAACCCTTGTTACAAGTGACAAGGCCACCAGAAGATACTTTAGTGTAATTTCTCCAAAGTGCTCCTGACTGTCAAGAATGTGAAAGTCAGTCTTAGCTTTGCATGTGTGTTAAAGGAAGGACATGCCTGCACCTGTCACTTTACCGGGTGGCCCCTTAAGGAAACTAGCAAGCACCATTCTCTGCCACTTAGTTCTTGCGAGTAGCCAGAGGACGAAGAGGTTCACACCCTCAGCAGCCCTCCACTGGCAGCACACAGCGCACAAAGCTGAAAGGCTTGTCTATCATTGGAACAAGTGTCACTGGACTCCTGTCCCTCTCTATCTACTTGGATACTCATTTCAAAAGATGCTTTTAGAATCGGTCCTTTTACCAGGGGAGGAGAGAACGTAAGGCTGAAAGCTGCTGATTGTCCGGGTGACTGAGCCCATTGAGGTGGGGCTCTTGAGAGACAGCAGTCTGGGTGCCCAGGAGTCACAGGAGCATGTGCAGGAGGATGCAGAGTCCAGCAGGGCAAGCCCTAACGGGGCAGCCTCTGTTTTCGCAGGCTTGTAAATCACACATGTAATTATGAGCATCGAAAGTTTAGTGAAATCTAAGTGCTCATCAACCCTGGAGGCTGATGTTCCATTTCTCTGAACTTTGTCAAACCTAATTTTTACATTTTTTTCTTTGACTTGCAATCTTAAAGCAACCTATGAAGTGTTAGTGTGTTTTTACTTGAGTGAAATGAGTCAAAGCAGATTGAGAAGGAATTTATTTTTCAGAAGTAGTACTGGTAACATAACGTGCATATACATTATACACACATACGCATATGATTATTAGACCATGTAACAAATGCTTCCCCAGAAAAATTGCTGAGAATTCTGCTTTTGAGCATGCATTAGGTTAGAATAAAACCTGTGCTAATTGAAAGAAAGCAACAAATTATGTTTGTTAAATATTGCAATAGAAGAATCACCCTTGTGGAATATTTTTGAATACTAAATGGCATTTTTAAACTTCTTGACCTGTCAGATTACTGCTCAGAAGCCATTAAGCCTCATCTAAAAGAGAGCTGCTATACTGGTGGAAATAATAATAAACTTATTCAAAAAGTGGTAGAAATTGTCTTCACCAAAATAAAACTTTTAAGCAACTTCTTTTTTTATAGTTTAAAATCCTGATTATAAAACATTTATGTCATGTAAAAATATAAATGAAATGCACATTGCAAATAAAGACATTTTATTTGTTTTTTGTTTGTTTGTTTTTTGAGACAGAGTCTTGCTCTGTTGTCCAGGCTGGAGTGCAGTGGTGCATTCTAGGCTCACTGTAATGTCCTGGGTTCAAGCAGTTCTCTGATCTCAGCCTCCTGAGTAGCTGGGATTACAGGCATGTGCCTCATGCCTGGCTAATTTTTGTGTTTTTAGTAGAGACGGGATTTCTTCATGTTACCCAATGTGGTCTCAAGCTCCTCGGCTCAAGTGATGCATCCGCCTCGGCCTCCCAAAGTGCTGGAATTCCACCTGGCCTCTGGCAAGTAAAGTTTTTGACTGCAGTTATTTTTAATGTCAAGGTAGTGATGACATGACTTTGAATACAACTATCTTTATTTTATTGAGTGTTGCTGATCCTTTATATCACAATGCTCTCTACCCTGTGAAAAAATGTCATTTTCAATATTTTATAGCTTTAATATGATTTTAAATGTATACATGCCCACAAAGAAAAATTATTTTTCACAAAGCAAAAAGTCCCTTAACAATGTGAAATAATCTCAGTGTAATTTTCCATTTGGTTGAGTTAGTTTTTGCTTCTGATATTCTTTTATTATTTTTGAATTTGCTATCCTATTGATAAAACCTTTTAGTAAGTTTAAGTGTGCATTTATGTGGTTATGTCAGTTTAAGGCAGTTTAATCTATAGATTATTTGCCAGCATGTTTTTTGCTGAGGCAGAAACTGGAGTGGCAGATGCAATGTTTCTCCAGTTGAGTAGAGAAAGCCCTGCCTTCTCCTATGTTTTAGGTCCCGACAGTCACGGCAGAGGTAAGGAAAGTTTTTACATTAATATCTTTATATTTACCTAAGATTTGAAGGGCAAAGGACATAGAAGCTATAAATCTAGAAATCTTATGATAACCATTTAAAACAAGTGTACAACCAAGAAATCTGGACCCTAGAAAAAGTCTGCCATCTTTAAAGAAAATACCTCTAAGTGAGATATCTACCATTTTCTAGAGACTATCTCTGACTAGGAAAAAAAAAAAAATAAGGAATCTAGTGGTGATATCTGTTACCATTGTTTTCCAGTGGCTGTATTACCTCATGAAAAGAAAATATCTTACATCACAGACCTATCTCTAAATGGCAGAGAATTCCCTTTGGTACAGAATTCCCTTTGATAATTGATCATTTCCTGATACTATAGTTGTGTGTGTGTGTGTGTGTGTGTGTGTGAACACTTAAGAAATCTACTCTCTTAGCAAATTTCAAGTATACAATAAAGTTTAATACTATAGTCTTTAAGCAAGCCGTGTTGTTAGCAGACACTCGCTTCTTTCTTATTAATCATAACCACCACTTTTTAAGGACTTACTTTGATAGTCATTACATTGATTACTTCTGGAACCCCTGTCAGGTAGGTGTTAATATCCCATTTCACAGATAAAGGGATTGAGGCCCAGATATTAAGGAAACTGCCGTGATAATACAGCTAGCAAGTACCACAGACAGATTTTAAATGCAGATTGACACTGTGCTCTCAACCAGGGTGCTGTGTTGCCAAATGCTGCTGTATGCCTCCGATGAGCAGCACTGCATGAGAGGAAAGACTGCAGAGCATGTTGAGTAAACAACGGTGATGATGGTTGGTGTCAGCATGCTCAACGAAGAGGCTGAGAGCCCAGCATCTAGAGTCACTGATCCTACCAAGCCTTACTGGTCGTTTGGCCTTGGGCAAGTTGTTTAACTCTCCAGGGTCACTTTCTTCATTTGTTAAATAGAGACAATAAAAGGTCACAGCTAATATTTTGCATGCACAATCACACATAAGTGTGAAGTGCTTTATAAGCTGTTAGCCATCATCTATCATCCTAACATAAAAAGGAGGAGAGAAAGGAAAACATGCCCAGCCCCCATAATAACTCACAAGCCGCAGGGACCACTGCTAGCAATGTACCCTGGTGTTGAAAGACTTCCTCTTAACAGGAATTTTGGTGGCTCACTTCCAATCCCAGCACTTTGGGAGGCTGAGGCAGGAAAATTGCTTGAGGCCAGGGGTTCAAGACCAGCCTTGCCAACATAGTAACACCCCATCTCTACCGAAAATTTAAACATTAGCCGAGTGTGATGGCATGCACCTGTAGTCTCAGCTACTCGGGAAGTTCAGGCGAAAGAATCCCTTGAGCCCAGGAGTTACAGTGATCTATGATTTTGCCACTACACTCCAGCCTGGGTGACAGAGTCAGACCTCATTTCAAAAAAGAAAAGAAAAATAAATAATGAATAAAATAAAATGTATGTGAATGATAACTTAGGGGAAACTTGTAATAGCATTAGCATTCACACCAAAATTACATGACAGTCCCATGGAAACAAAGTTACTGATGCATGTGGAAGTGTTTTCTTTACCTCAGAAAGATAAACCTAGGACATATTTTCATTTAAATGTGTTACTAGAGAAAAACAACACCTTTTGACAGCATCAGCTTTTGACATTAGTTATAGGCTATTTCTACTCACCTCACTCTGCAAACTCCCCAGCTCTGGAGTTTCTGGGAGCACCTGCCTAATGATGACTAAACACAAAGCAGCCGACCCACAAGAACTACAGCAACCTTTCAGCAGCATTTCCTTGCTTTCACAGTAGTTTTTCTCAACCTGGATATTATAGTAACGTCGGTCTTTTTTGTGTTTATTTTGGAACATGGTTTGTGTCAGTCTGCCATAGAGTTAATAAATTGTAGGATTTGCAAAGGAAATATACTGGGACTGAAAAGTAAGAAGGCACATATTTTTGCCCACTAGCAACTATGGCTCACAGCACAGATTTAGAATGTCAGGAGTTGGGAGGGAGTAGTTGGGTGCGGTGGCTCATGCCTGTAATCTCAGCACTTTGGGAGGCGGAGGCGGGCAGATCACGAGGTCAGGAGATTGAGGCCATCCTGGACAACATGGTGAAACCCCATCTCTACCAAAAATACAACAATTAGCCACGCGTGGTGACACTCGCCTGTGGTCCCAGCTACTCTGGAGGCTGAGGCGGAAGAATTGCTTGAACCAAGGAGGCAGATGTTGCAGTGAGCTGAGATTGCACCACTGCACTCCAGCCTGGGGACAGAGGGAGAAAAAAAAAAAAAGCTAAATTCATTCCCCGTGGTGGCTCAAGCCTGTAACCCCAACACTTTGGGAGGCCGAGGCCGGTGGATCACCTAAGTCCAGGAGTGCTCCATCAGCCTGGCCAACATGGTGAAACTCCATCTCTAATAAAAATAAAAAATTAGCTAGGCATGGTGGCACATGCCTGTAATCTCAGCTACTTGAGCCAAGATCATGCCACTGCACTCCAGCCTGGGTGACTGAAGAGACTCTGTCAAAAAAAAAAAAAAAAAAAAAAAAATATATATATATATATATATATATATATATATAAATTATTTACTTTTAGTTTGGTGCAAAAGTAATTAAGGTTTTTGCCACACTGTTTAGTTCTAAAAAGCTGTTTCTAAACCAGCATCTTATTCTAACCCATCTTGATCCAAACAGATCACAAACTTAAATAAAATGGCATCTGTCCTCAGGCTATTTCTAGATAGGGAAACATGTCTGTTTCATAAGAAACCTTAGCCCACAGTTTCCAACTGTTCAGAAGAATTCCTTTAAGAAAAGAAAAAAATGATTGTGTGTGTGAATGAAAAGATGCTTGAGATTGGGAAAAAAATGCATAAGTGCTACTCTTAAGAGGATAGAAATAACAAAATTTAATTTCCATTACATTCTTAGGCTTTCTAGGAAAGATGTGGTGATGAGGCTCCCATAAGTGTAAATATCTTTGCAGATGGTTGTGAACACATCTGCTCAGAAAAAGTGAAATAAAACTTGAACCGACATCCCCCCACACACAGGTCACCAAACATCTGTCATAAGTTATCAATTACTACCTTAGACTGGACTCAAACCTGTGACCCGAGGTTGAAAAAGCCACATAGTTCATTCTCTTGCCCTGTCTGTGATTTTTCTCTGTATCACCTTTAAAGCTTCTGTTTAAATCTCCAGGGATTTAGAAGATCAGTTGACCCCATGACGTTAATAATATATTTACACCCGAGGTGTCTATGTACATCACCCTGGGGCTAATCTTAACGCTTGTTGCACCAAAATGCTTTACCCTATAGTTGACATAGTTCTTTAATTGCATAAATTCCTTAATTGCAACCTGCAGACAATGTCTCCTTGTCCAAGGAGGGGTTTTTTTCCCCCTTAAGATTTTGCCTTTATTAAATGTTAGTGCATATAAAACTTCTGGGCAAACAAACAGGCAGACAAAAACTGAAAAGTATTCTGGGCATGACTAGGTGAGCTTCTTCCCTTGAGAATTAGTTACTGGAGGAACTACTAAATAAAACTTAGGTGATAGCATCAATTATCAGAGCCTTTGATCTCTAATGGGTTGCGTTCCTGTAATATCCCACCTCAGTTGGATGTGTGAGAACTAATCATGGCATAGCCATATCACTCACTCACTGTCCATATGACAGCAGTTTTGCCACACCGTGGTGGCATGATCCCTTCTGGGATCGTGATGGCCTCATCTTTTAAGTCAGAGGACTAGGCTAAATAATACCTTAGATTCCTTCTTGCTCCTCAATTCTGAGGAATGGAAAATAGTGCAAGTCTCCAAGAGAATTATGGAAAAGAGAAATGTTCAGTGTGATTGGGCATTGGATGACCCCATGCTTGTCCAGGCTCAGAAATAGTGGGTATGCTTTGCTTTATTTTGATTTTTCCCCCCTTATAATAATACAGAAGCCCAGTCAGCAACTCCCAATGCAGAGTTCATGTGGGTACCTTGCCTCATTGCTCAATAGGTGCATTGTCTTTCTGTATGATCATCATTGTTCCAATTAAACTTTTGAAAGCTGCAGTAACTCAACATGTACTGAGATTTCAGGTTTCGGTTAATGACAAGATAATGTCTTCAATGTGCAGGGAAACAGAAGTAAATTTTCAAACCTTGGTCAAGGTCAAGATATACCATGACCTCGAAGTGGACAGTGTTTGAGGTGGTGGGGGAGAAGCCCAGCCTGGAACTAAGTGAAGGAAGAGGAGAGTATTGGTAGGAGATGAGATTGCAGAGTTGGGCATCTGAGTGTTGGTGGGGCCGCGAAGTGTACAGGTTCTGCTAAGGTCTTTGGCTTCTATACTGAGTGAGATGAGTGTGATGGGGAACCATTGGAGGGCTTTGAACAAGAGCCATATGATCTGACTTAAACTTTTTAAACAAGATCCGTAGCAGCCATGCTGAGAGTAGACTTGGAGAGGCAAGGGTCGAAGTGGGGATGTAGGGTAGAATACTGACTTCTAGTACCAGCTGTGCTGTGAATGTTCTTTGTGCCTGTGAGCCAGTCATTTCACCACATGAGCCGCAATTTTTACCTGTAAAATGAGAGAACCATTAATATCTGAGGTTCCTTTCAGTTCTACCTTTCAGTGGGTCGATACTTGGAAGAATATTGCAAAATTTTTCCTATTAAACATAAGCATTTTTACACATGGTGTTTCCAAAATTTATACATTCTTTCTCATAGTTTTAAAGTGCAAATTTTGAAACTCAGTGCATTAGCAACATAGGATGTTTCATGGGTTCTGGTGAAAGGTTGTAAATTATAGGAAAATATCAACTGTGGTAATGTAATGAAGAAGGCTCACTCTATGCCGGCTGTAAGTGGTAATTCATGAAAATGGTAACCACAATTAAACACTGTTTGAATGATACACATGCACACACATATGTGTTCCTCCTGGGAAATGCACTTTTAAAGGGGGTTAGGGGGGAAAACACAATTTTTTTAAAAGGTTAACTATAGTTGGATTTAGCATATAAAAGGTCAAAATCCATGTATCCTGAAGTCAAAGAGGATTAAAATGATAATGGAATATAAAAACATAGATCTCTAATAAAGGGATGTGGAAAGCTTGTTGTAGGGAATTTCTAGCTTTTTAAATTGTAAAATAATTGACCTTACTAATAAAGTCCCCTTAGTTCACTCTCAAAAGTAGAGTAATCCCAAATATCCACAGTGGGTTTCTTCTTTGTTGTTGCCATTTGAAAAAATAACCTCATCTAACAAATCATTCTTTCAGGCTGTATGTTAAGCTGGCAAAGAACTGTCCCCTTCCTACCTGCATCTGAATCTACAGAAGTTAATTTGGCTGTGGATAGAGTAAATTAGACGTGAAAAATTGAAAAGGGAAAGAGGTTAATGCTTGATCATCTTACTTGCACATGTAAGGATTGCAGGGCTCTGTGTTTCCTTGAGAGAATTCCCTTGATGCCAATTAACCTAACTTATTCCAAAACAATTCTGTTTGGAAAGAATAATTTTCATTGTGGGTGTTCCCTGAAATTGTATGCCTCATCCCCTGTTATTACTGAGATGTGTGCTGTGCAATTGAAAGTACCAGCCTCGTTTCCATGCGCTGTATAGATTAGAGCTGTATCCCACCCACAGTGTCAAATAATGTTTTAATTTTGTCCAATGTACACATATTTTAACTTCTAGCATTTTTTAGTGTGCAAAGGCCATCTCTGTCTAATATTAAACCCAATATCTTATGTCAAAAAAATAAAAGCAGAAGATCTGTTTTAATTAGGAAATAGCTTTTCTTGTCATTTCTTTTTTAAGCCAACTTTCTTAGTTGGGTTTAAATGGCATCCTCACTTTTTAAAAATAGTATAATGCATTTTTTCTCCACTGTGAGAATAAACTGGACTAGAAAAGATTGAAAACAATATAACTAACTTTTGGTAAATATATTACCCTTTTTATTAGACTGCGTTCTCGATTTGGATTTCTGGGGTAAAAAAAAACTGAATAAATCAATTAACCAATATTCATTCTGAAATTTAATTTGCTGAATCAAATATATGTGCTTTTCATCAGGCACATATCTTTTTAAGTCTGAAACCACCACACACAAAGAATTTAATTCTGACAGACATTTGTTCTCAGCATAAATACTTTAGGGCCAATAGTTGTCCCCACTTAATCATGCTTCTAAAAGTGAATTCCAGACGACTTGAGGCCCCAGATGACCCCTGGTAAGGTGAGTTGTCAGTAAATTACTTTTATGATGTGCCCTAGGGAAGTAGTTCTGCTAGAAAATTGGTAGGGAACTGGCCCCCTTTGCCTGTAGGGGGATGACCTTTAACTTCATCTAACCTTTGCGTTTCTAATTCTAAATTTCTGCGAGGCAGTTAGTCACATTGTTGGATATCATTTTAAAAGAGTCTCGCCTGTACACAGAAGATAGTGTTAACCAAGAATTTGTTGTTTAACCTCCAGATGAAGCATCCCAATAAGCATTTTATTTCTATATTTTAATTTTAAATACCATGTAATGAATTGAAATACAAATGAGTTCCAAATGGATTCATAGTTAAATTATGATTCATAGTAAAATTTAGAACAATTTAATCTCTCTAATTTTGCTAATTTGAACTTGCTATGGGGCTTGAAAATGTGTAAGAACAATTAGAGATGAATGAAGATATTATGTGAGAATACAATTAATTTTTCACAAACTAGTTATTGAAGACAAATCTTGCTAACTTTGTTGTCTCCATTATGAGAAAGTTTTTATGGTGCTTTTTTGGAATAATAAATGCATTGAAATTATCAAACATAGGAATTTAGATTCAGTTTTGAATTAACAAAACCTTATTTGGCTATATTAAACTGAAATCATTGGGAAATAATTTTTATTTATAGGACATAAAATAGAAAGAGATTATTAATTTCTCATTAGTTTTGGCTGACATTGGATAAGGCAGTATTTTTAATTCTTTCCTGAACAAAATATTTCATGGCTCAGTTTTGTTATCTATGATTGCACTATTTGATTTAAAAATATTTACATATGCATATGTATGTATGTATGTGCATAAAACACTATATTGTTCAATGAAATATTACTAAAGAGAGTAAGCTTTTCTAAAAAATTACACACCTAATTTTTAATCAGAGAATGTTTAGGTATATGAACATACAGACTAAATGTAGAATATTTCCATAATCTCTTTGGTTTATATTTCAGTTTATAGCATAAGCAAAGCCAGGCAGTCTAAACTTTGCATTTGATATCAATCCTTTGGAGGAATTCAACAATAAGCAGTCATTAATATAACTTCAGTAATTTTTCAGTAGGGAAAGAAAGAGATCAGCAAAATTCTTTCCTATAAACCAAAGGTTCTGGCTCAAGAGTGTATGTAAACAGACGTACGTTGTAAATACAGCTTAAATGCCACCCAGGAGAGAAATCCAATGGTGAAAGAGTTGTCAACAGACTGAGGGCAATCTTTAAATAATGGAGAAAATATTAAATTAATGACACTAATGTTGGGAATACACAGGCATGTGCTTCCAAGAAATCCAGGACAAAATGTCCCCTTTTCCCCACCCTAAATATTTGGATCTGAGAGATATAATAATACTGGAGCAAAAGATTTTACTTAAGAAAATGGCAACCAAACTCACAATTTTGAAACGAATTTGAAATTAAAAGTTAGAATAAAATGTTATCTTAATCTTGCCAAAAGCATTTGTTCATCATCATGTACATTTCTATTTAGATATGGCTAGGTGCAGAATTTTTTATGTTATTGTTTGTGTGTTTGTTTTTGTTTCATCAAAAATTATGCATGAAAGCAAGTTGATGCTTATAACCATTACAGCATGTCCCGCATTATTCTCTGGAGACTTGCTATTCAGTTTCCATTCAACCTGGACCAAAAGACATGTTCATTATATGTCATAAGCAATGAACAGGGCATATCTCTGGAGCCATGTCTGGAACCCAGCCCAAAACACAGGACCTAGAATGTGGAAGGTAGTTTCCCCACAGAAATATCAGTGAGCTTTGATCAGATGAAGGTAAATGGATGGTGGGCAGAAAAACCAACAAGGATATGAAGAACTCAAATATAATGAGGGAGAGGAAATAGAAGCAGAAAAACTATAAATGACCTGATGTATACTGTAAGGAAAGTATAACCAAAGTATTGGAAACACCAGAGGAAAGAACAGGTAACCCCATCCTTCCGAGGGTGTCTGTGACTCACATGGGAATGATTCTTAAAAGATATGGGCATTGCCTTTCATGCAAAAAACATGGTGAAGAGACTGAGATCAGGCTAAACTTCTGGATCAGGCCAGAGAGGATACCTTATAAAGTATCTTACATGTTCAGCTAGGGATTCTGTAGTAGACAGCAAAGACAGTGATGGCCAGCCTCCCAGTGATGTGTTAGGTCTCTGTATAATCAGTTGGGTTAAGACAAATGTTACCTTAGCTACTGTGACTGCTGTTCTTCCCCTAGTACAGGATTTGGGAGCTTCTCCCTGTCTGGGAGACAGGGAGAATTGAGTCTCAAAAGAAGTGAAAAATGAATGCAAGGGAAGAAGATCTTAGGAAAAGCAGAAACTGAGTTCAGATAGGCTTAATCAAAAACCAAAATAATTTTACTTTCTCCTGTGTTGGCTTCATTTTTTCGCAAGCTTTCTCCTTGTGGCACAGATTGTAGCAGCTCTAGGCTTACATCCTACCAGCTTAGTGAATCCAGGAGAATGAGGGCTGCTTTTCCCTGGGTACCAAAGCGGTCTCAGCAAATGCTGCTGGCTTGGGCCTCACACCCACCCTGGGGCCGCTAATGGGTCCCAGAACTTCTCTGGAGCCAAGGACAGAGTCCAAAGCTTTCAGTCCCAAGTGTGGAAAGGGTACAACCCCAAGGGGAATTCAAGGTGTTGTTAGTCGAGGAAGAGCGAGTGGACACTGGGCAGCGATAACAACAGACATTCACTCCTTACAGAACAAATAAGCCGCTCAGAGCCGGAGTCCAGGCTCTTAATAGTCAATCCTGCCTGACTCTCTCCTCATGCTTCTTAGTACTGGGCTTTCCTCTGTGGCATATGTTAGGGACATTCAAGATTTATAAAGCAACCCAACTAAGGTTTTCACTTGGTAGAGTGTGCCGTATTAAGTGGTATTTTCTTAATATTCACATAATATTTGTTTCTTGCTTACTTATATCTACTTTCTTTTATAAGACCTGTAGACCCAGATACCCACATTTGAGGTAGCAGTGAAATATACCCAGAAAGCCTTGCTGAAATGCCAGAAGCAATGAAGTCAAAAAGACTCACTTAGTAACTTCTAAGTTGCAGAAAATGGCTCATCTCCCAAAAAAGGAGTAGCTGAAGCCTTGTAATAAACACATCTATACAACGTATACTCCCATCCTTATTTGGAAAGGATTTTGTAAAATTTCTATTTTATTTCTGTCCATTAATCGTATTTATTAGGGAATCACTGTAGTTTGCATCCAAATCTATAAGAATAACAGAAGTATATCAGGAACTGCCTCCAAAATGCTTATATAGAGATTATGAAACATCTAATGATGAGGTTTTGTACTTTGGTAACATAATTTTGGAATATTTTGTACTGTGCAGCTCTAAAGTTCACAGTTTCTTTGCAGTGATGTTGAGCTCCATTATGTACATTTAATTAACTTTGGTAAACAAGTATGACATTATTATTATTATTATATTTTAAGTTCTGGGATACACATGCAGAACGTGCAGGTTTGTTACATAGGTATACACGTTCCATGGTGTTTTGCTACACCCATCAACCTGGCATCTACATTAGGTATTTCTCCTAATGCTATCCCTTCCTACGCCCCACCCCTCAACAGGCCCTGGTGATGTTCCTCACTGTATGTCCATGTGTTCTCATTGTTCAACTCCCACTTATGAGTGAGAACATGTGGTGTTTGGTTTTCTGTTCCTGTGTTAGTTTGCTGAGAATGATGGTTTCCATCTTCATCCATGTCCCTGCAAAGAACAAGAACTCATTCTTTTTATGGCTGCATAATATTCCATATGTATATGTGCCACATTTTCTGTATCCAGTCTATCATCGATGGGCCTTTGTGTTGGCTCCAAGTCTTTGCCAACACACCAGTGCCACAATAACATACATGTGCATGGGACTTTATAGTAGAATGATTTATAATACTTTGGGCATATACCCAGTAATGGGATTGCTGGATCAAATGGTATTTCTGGTTCTAGATCCTTGAGGAATCACCAAACTGTCTTTCTCAATGGTTGAACTAATTTACACTCCCACCAGCTATGTAAAAGCGTTCCTGTTTCTCCACATTCTCTCCAACATCTGTTGTTTTCTGACTTTTTAATGATCGTCATTCTAACTGGTGTGAGATGGTATCTCATTGTGGTTCTGATTTGCATTTCTCTAATGACCAGTGATGATGAGCTTTTTTTCATGTTTGCTGGCCACATAAATACCTTCTTTTGAGAAGTATCTGTTCATAACCTTCACCCACTTTTCGATGGGGTTGTTTTGTCTTATAAATTTGTTTAAGTTCTTTGTAGATTCTGGATATTAGCCCTTTGTCAGATGGGTAGATTGCAAAAATTTTCTCCCATTCTGTAGGTTGCCTATTCACTCTGATGGTAGTTTCTTTTGCTCTGCAGAAGCTCTTTAGTTTAGTTAGATCCTATTTGTCAATTTTGGCTTTTGTTGCCATTGCTCTTGGTGTTTTAGTCATGAAGTCTTTTCCCCTGCCTATGTCCTGAATGGCATTGCCTAGGTTTTCTTCTAGGGTTTTTATGGTTTTAGGTCTTAACATTTAAGTCTTTAATCCATCTTTAGTTAATTTTTGTATAAGGTGTAAGGAAGGGGTTCAGTTTCAGTTATCTGCATATGGCTAGCCAGTTTTCCCAACACCATTTATTAAATAGAGAATTCTTTCCTCATTGCTTGTTTTTGTCAAGTTTGTCAAAGATCAGATGGTTGTAGACGTGAGGCCTATTTTCTGAGGCTTCTGTTCTCTATGACATGTTTTAATTTGTCTTTAGTCACAATAGTATGATTAACATGCTGTAGACTACTTAAAATGTAATATTGCGAGTTACACTTTGAAATATGCAGGACATTTCTGAACATTCTCATTAGTCTATTAGTGTGCCTTTCTAGCTATTTAATATGCATATTAAAATCTGTTCTTGTTTATTCACTTAAACGAAAACAAGAGAAAGTTTAAAAAGCACAATCCTGACTCTGTTGGAGAATGTGTGTGCTTTTACATCTAGCAGTTTGGAGAGTCTTTAAATTAGTCATTTGCTTTCTCATTGACAGCCTTGGTTACATTTAAACATGTTCATGAAATTAATGCTACCTATACACAATAAGCATTCAAAAATAAAAAATTAATTTCTTTTTAATAAAAAAACTGCTTCATGTCTTATATATCTGAGTTTTAAGTAGGAGTAGTTTTACGTAATTATGTCACAGATTTTTAGTCTTTTCTGCCTAGTAACATGCTTATGTACTTACCGTGCTTTACTAAAAAAAAACTTCTTGTTTTCTATTGTCTGCCATATCCATTCTAAAAGCAATGTTTAATATACTTATCTAGAAAGTTTAAATAACCTTTCTGCTTTATTTCACCACTTTGACCCCTTGTCATGCTGTTCATTCTGCCATTCATTCAAATGATAAGGAGAAGTTTTTCTTTAAAACTAGCTTTTTACTCATGGAAAAACACAGTTAGATGATTATTACCAGAAGACAGTTACAAACTACTTTTTGTTTGATCGAAGAACTGACAGATTTGTGGAAATTAGCTCAGAAGAATAATCTACTTTCCAAGATCTCTATGTAGGAACTTAGTACTAATATCTTCGCTGTACTTTGTAGTTCTGCAAAAGTAATATGATTCAGCTCTACATCAGAGCTGTGACTATATGTTTGCTGTTCATTGATGGATTCATTCATTCATTGAGCAAATGATTATTGGACTTCTAATTGAAACAGAGGAACTAGAAAAAAATCCAGAAACTCTGTTTTTACATGTTGATGGATTATAACAAACTATTTGTAAGCATTCAGGTAAAGATTTATGGTATTAAAAAAGAAGATAGAAGAAATAAGGGCTTTTGGACTTGTGTTCAGGATTACTGTATAAGCAAATTCAACTGTCATCTCATTTACTTGTTCACTGTTAGGGTATTGAAGCCATCTCATTGTTCCTACTACTGACCTGCAAAATACTAAATTGCAGAAAATTTCCATTTATTCCTACCAAAGAATGGGAACTTCTCAGTAACTGAATATTTTGGTTGACTAATAATTTAAAAGATACATGATGAAAATGACCAGTTTTCAAAGAATGTACGTAAAGGTATGAAAAATGTGAAAACAGCTTATTCTTATATGTAAAATATGAAATACTGTAGTATTTAGGTCGTCTTTACAAATATATAAGGTTCATCATCCTTCACTATTCTTCACCACTGAGACTATTTAAGCAATAGAATTCAAAGATTTTCAGGTGTATATTAAGTCAATATGGTTCATATGTTATATATTACCCACAGGGTCTGGGATAGCACCTCATAATCAAATACGTTAATCTAACTGCAGAAAAACATCTGAGTATATAAAGACTATGAATTTTTTCACAACCATTCAGGTCTAGTTTTGCTGGCAAATAAATATACAGGAAACTTATAGAAAAAGGTTTTGCTTTTGCTCTTCAGAGCTTCTTGGACTTCAGAGGTCTATCAAATTGCAGAGTTCTTATCTCACAGCAGCATGCTTTAGGATCTCATTTATCTGGCAATCAGATTTCCACGTCATCTTTTGGGATCAGAGTTGGGAAGGCAAAATTGACTGATGGGCTTCAAATAAAATAGCTGTTACTGGGGGCCATATGCTTTAGTTATAAAATTATAAAACTTTTGGAAGTGAAAGGTACCTTTGGAATCATGCAACCTAGCTCTTTCATTTTACAGTTGAGGAAACCAAAGCCTGGAGAGACAAAATATTTTATTTGAGGTTGGCTAGCCACACAGAGCCATACTCATGTTGAATTATTTGTAAAATTAATCTTCATTATTTAACAAGCCTGATGTTTTGCTGTAAGCTTTCCCAGAAAGTTCATGTTTCTGAGTGACAGTGATTAGTACAGTAGATTAGAAATATGGGGGATATAGAAGGCACTCTACAGACTAATTTACCGAGAAGCGGAACTGAGAAGCAGAAGAGGAAGCAACAGATTTGCAGGACAGCGAAAATTTCCCAATATGCTCTGAAAGTTAGAAAGCATGGGTTACAGATTCCTTTAGGGATGACAATGCCTGCTGGTTGTTCAGGTGCTCTTAACCAAAGGAAATGCAGTGTTTTCCCATGAAAACAAAGTGAAGGGCCACATGACACCATGTTTTGGCAAACCCATTCACCCTGGGTTAGATTTATTTCTTTCAAAACACCACCAAATATCAAAGTAAAAGAAGAGAATTTCAGGGGACTGGAATATATGGGAAATTGCTATCTCTTCAATTTTCTTGTAAACTTTAAACTTCTCTAAACAATAAATCTATTAGAAGGACAAAAAGAGAGAGAGAATTGCATTCACTTCTCATTGATATTTCAATTAATGGAATTTCTTAACAGCTTTGAGAAGAGAGACTGAAACAGCAGCATTACTGCTGTTGACTATTAGTTATTTTCAGGAAAACACCATCTCTGTGTGAAACAAAATACAGATGAGACCATTTTTTAAAAGTTTGACACTAAGACTCTAAGAACAAGTTAAAACTGTATGTACAAAGGCAAGGGTGTGTAAAACATATTTTTCAAAGATCATCAGCCAAATTTTTATTAGCTTTTAATCTCTATTGAAATGCAAATATTCCTGAGAAAGCTGACTGTTATCCTTACCAATCTTTTTAGTTTAGTGAGAGCAAATTCCATTTCTTGTCTCAAATGCGGATTTTGATAACAGAAAGCTTGGGTATCTTTGGGTTTAGAGAGGAAGAAATAGATTTAAGCAAAGAGAGAAAGAAAGGCAAAACCTGAGAGAGTTTGGACACTGAAAATGAGTCTCTGGTTTATAATCTTGCCCACATTAAAGTGGTAACTTCCAGAATAAAGTTCCATTGTCAGGTCATAGGATTGTACATTCTTGTTCAGTAATTTTGAAACTATTAATTTGCTTAGACTATTGATATGTAATTAATAATTAATGTTTCTTATTTTTTATCTAAAATAAAGAAGCTTGGATCAGATTGGACAGAGAGAAAATATCACTTGAGATAAACAATCAGAGCTAAGCTACTCACTTTAATCCTCATTTTTACAAAAAAAAATAAAGAAAAGTATGGTATTTTATGAGGAGTTTCTGAATATAAAATTTAAGCTGTAGTTTAAAAAATCGTGACTAATTACAATGTTTCCTTTTGTTTTAGGAATGTTAAGGAGTTAACAAAAAAACACTGTTTATAATGGTTGGTTCTTAGAAATTAAATTTAAGATAATAGTCAAATAATGTAAATTTAATTGAATTTAAAACTTATGATAAATTATAGTATACCAACTGCTTCCACATATGTGGACATTACTTAGCTTTTGGGCCAGAGTAAAGTATCCTTAAGACACACGATAGGGTAATGACTTAGATTCAGGCTTGGCAAACTACAGATTGAATCTTGTCCACAGCCTGTTTTTGTATATAAAGTTTTATTGGAACACAGCCACATCATTTGTTTATGTTTTCTCTGTGGCTACTTTTGTGCTATAACAGCAAGGTTTGAGCAGTTGCCAGAGAGACTCCATGGCCCACACAGCCTCATTTACTATTATATCTGGCTCTTTAAGAAAAACATTTACTGACCCATGATATGGATGGTCAATTCGTGATTCTCAGCACACTTCCCCCTGAGAAATCATGTTGGCCGAAGTCTTTAAAGACCTCCTGTAGTCCCAGCTACTTGAGAGGCTGAGGCAGGAGAATTGCTTGAACCCAAGAGGCAGAGGTTGCAGTGAGCTGAGATCTCACCACTGCCCTCCCGCCTGGGCAACAGAGTGAGACCCCATCTAAAAAAAAAAGAAAGAAAGAATTAGGCTGGGTACGGTGGCACATGCCTGTAATCCCAGCACTTTGCGAGGCCAAGGGGGGCGGATCACATGAGATAAAAAGTTGGAGACTAGCAAACATGGCAAAGCCCTGTGTCTATTGAAAATACAAAAAACAAAACAAACAAGCAAAAAGCAAAACAAACAAACAAAAAACTTTCAAGATACTAGAATATCATTTGTACAAGGATATTTTAACAAAATTAGGGATATTCTACTAAAGCTTAGCATATTTCTCTAAATACACATTCTAGTCCTACTTGAGATTATGGTTTATATTTCCTAGGGCTTTGAATTTTTTAGAACATCACTATTAAGAACCATTTTTTAGTTCCATATACTGGACTAGTGAAAAGAAAATAGCATCGTTGCATCTGATTGTATACTGTAACTTTCAACTCTAAACGACTTGTGTACGATTTTCACCAGTCTTTGGTATGCCTGGGTCTTGTATACCTATTTCAATTCTGACTTCATTACCTTGGCCTCCTGCATATACTGCTACTCTCTGCCATTATCAATGCCACAATTTCCACATACTGTACAGCTGCAGCCTTATGCACTATGCAAGATATCCCAAGAACACTCTTCATGAGTTGTATCCTAACTGTAGCCCTAACCACCGTACACTGACATTCCATGTCCATGCGGGCCATAAGCTTCTGGAGAAGAGGGATCATACCAATATCATGTGCCTGTGTGCCAGCCTTGGGCACTGTTTGCTATACAAAATTGAAATTTTTATCTAGAAGTGTACTTTTAGAATTTTCTCCTCTGTTCAAGCTCAATAGTTGATGTATATATTAAAGTGAGGGTGTCCATTTAATTTGTCACCAAATCGGGACAATTTTGAGAGTTTAAGAAGAATATCTGAATAGTTTTACTAGGACATAGACCAGAACTATGTTCAGAAAACCAGGACATACAGTCACCGCAATATTTGGAGAGTTTTAAATTATAAAATTTCCTTAACTATACCGTGTCTGATATTAAATAGTAGTACATCATAAAGTGGACATTAAAATGACCTTTATAATGGCAACAAATAACCAAAAAAAGAAACTTTGGAAAAACTGTGGAATTTCAGTTAACTCAAACTTAATATCTTGTGCCTGATATAAGCAACATGATGGCCACTCCTCCTTTTCTTGGTTCCTTGCTTTCATAGGCCCTTCCGATCCTTTTCATCATCAAGAAAATGAGATATCTGTCACTATAGGCAAATACTAATAAAAGAGAAAAAACAATAGAAGTAAGAAGGTGGCACATCTAGGGTTGTGTCAGGATTAGGAAATAATGTCTTGTACCAGCCATCTTGTTCCATTTCTTTCCTTTTAAATTATTGCTCTTTTTATTAAAAAGCATAATCAGGCAGGCATTGATCTTGAAATAAGCTTTACTTATAGTAAAACTGAAGCACATTTTAAATTATGCAGTTCACTATATTAAGCCAGGACTTTCCAGTCCACCCAAAGTTTCCAGTAAAGTTCTGTTTGACCTTTGTATAAAGACCACCTTTACTAGGTGACTTATTTTTGCTGCCCTCTTGGGTGGTCGAATGAGGCAAATTTCCCTGTTGAACAACATACAACCTTCTTTTTTGCCAACTGAACATTACACTGGGATGTGGCTTGGAGGCACAGTTTCTCAATACTATAAACAACTGCTTTCTTGGAACAGCTTGTTGCTGAAGCATAAAGAGAGGTTACTCTTGGTTTAGCCTTGAGTAGCATATGAATTGGTTAAGGAAGTAAGTGTGGCTCACCCACCAATTACAGTGGCCATAATAAAATTAAGTTTGGTATCCTCCCTAGAGGCTCTAAGAAGTATTATTATGACACCAAACTTAAAGAAGAGGGATTTTTTTATTTTTTTAAGAACAGGGATATCCATGAGAAGCTGTCTTTGGGGAAATGCTGCAAAGATTTTTAAAAATCAGTACAAATGCTTAAAAGTAAAGGCTGGTTAAAATGTAGTAGTTAGTTATCTACTATCCTGAGTACTAGTAAATCAGTATCTATCACCAGAGTAGGGTGTCTTGGGATTAAAGATGTTATTGAAATTGGGATGGAGAAGAAAAGGGGAGATTAAAGATCTGTTAGAAAAATTAATAGTGAAACAAAGGACAAATAGGAAATGTTACTAAAAGAAATTATGGGAAAGGCAATTCCTCTCTGCCTATCCAAATTGTAATTAAAACGTAAAGTTTCTAATAACTTAGACTATTAAGTTAAAGACTTAGTATAGACTATTAAAAGATTATTAAAGACCTACATGACTCTGAGTGGAAAGAAGGAGAAAAGAGGAATGAGAATGTAGAGCCATTTGCTGGCTCAGCATAAGGCCACAACTTTCTTAGCAACGCAGCTTGTACAGTTGTCAGAGCTTTCTGGTAGACCCTAGTCCGGGTGCCACAGTCACAGGGACAAATATGAAAACAGGAACATGTATGAAAACTTAAACACTTAAAAAGAAAGATGCTCAGACTATATTTCCTCTTTCCAATCATTGCTGTTCAAGGCATTGCTCTTTATTTCTTGGGCCCCGTGACAGAGTGGCTTAAAATAAATGATCAAGTCTCAGGGCAAGGGTGATTTATTTTTTGGTCGTCTACTGCAACTTTGTCACTCTACGTAATTGTTATATTCAGCCAGTCTGCTTATCATTGGTTATAGCTTCATAATGTCGCAAGTAATCCTGTTTATGTTTGTCCGTCTAGGTGTTAACCATCCATGCAATAAATCCTATGACAACCTGATAATATTCTCTTCATGTGTTTTGTGCAGAAGCTACATTGCAATAAACATTGCTTTCGTATAAGTAGAGAGTTTTGGAGTAAAGGAGTGACTCGGGGTAAAGTGTGATCCCACAGATGGTGCTGCTCTGACAAATCAAAGGGCTGAATGTAGTATCTGGCAAATCCATCTTTAATGCTGCCATTCCTCCACATGGCTTTGGTTTAGAATCTACATTAATGTATTAACTCTAAGCTAGTACAGAGTTTAATGATGCGTCCCTGCTTAATTTCTACCAACTTCACAGAGGATATTTTAGTCTTCTGCAAGTAGGAATCAAGAAAGTGTATTAGATGTGCTCATAGTGTAGCGAGCCTTATGTCGGAAAAGGAAAACAGGCACCTTTGAATTCTTTTATTCTGTGTGGAGTTGCCCTAAATTAAGCTGATGCTTCAGTGTCTTCACTCCTCACTCGATCAATTGCATCATTCCTTCACCACAAAGCCGTTAAGGTCACTTAGTCTAGTGAGTGCTTTAAACGTTCCAGGGGCCTAATAACTTTTGGCAACATTTTTTGTTTGTTTGTTTTTTGCTATTGGTCTATAGTTCACCTCAGCATTATCAAAGCTAAGTTTGACACCTTACATTCTATTTGCATATGGCTTTTAACTTGTTAGAATTGGGAATCCACTTTTTTGAAGTTTCACTGTGTTACAGAATTTTTACAAGATGCAATGCCTTTAATTTTTGCAATGGTCCTGTAATCTAGGTATGATTGTCCCTTTTTATGGATAAGGAAACTCATGTTCAGAAAGTTAAGCAATCTTCTTGATGATATATATCTAGTAACTGGTAGAACCAGGATTCAAATTTCATGTCCAATAATTGTGGACAAAATCCATCTAATAACCATCCAAAACCCAGCCTATGAATGCATTTAAAAATTTTTGCTACAGAATCAGCACTGATTTTCAACTCTGCTGTCTTCTGTGAGCATTGCATGATAAACTAACACAACGTCAAACACAGAGCATGTTCCTGCCTTAGTCAGCCTTGGTTCCCAAACACGGTCACTTTCAGAATAGCTTGTTGTTGAAGCAGGAAAAAAAAAAGCTGTGCTTGATTTGGCCCTGAGTAGCAATATGAATTGTAAAGGAAGTTAAGTGTGGCTTGCTAGAGGAGTACCAGTGGTGCTGGTTGACAGAGTGTCCTTCTGTAGAATTAACTGGAGATTCTTTTTTTGAAGTCCCAGGCAGCCAACAAGTGAAAATGCATAATTTATGCAAGTGTTGGGGAAAAGGCTCACCTGTGCCAAGATAAGATTTTCCCATCTTGGATGAGGGAGAAGTTTTTCTGCAAAAATAAATTGGAAGTCTAAATAAATACTAGAACTTAAGAGTTATGCCTTCTAATATCTTTAAAGAAATGTGAGATTCTTCTGTTCCCTTCCTCAGTCCATTTTATCCTTTGAAAGACACAAGTCACAGGGAGCATGTTAAATGTCAAAGAAACTATGTAAACTGGTAGACGTTAATTAACTCTGCCAGACAAAACAGTTGCAGGATTGGATAAATGAGGAAATCCACCATCTAAGCAGTTATATGCAAGAATGAAAGAGATGAGAAGTCATTCTCATACATACACAACTTCTCAGTTCTTCTGTGTCTGGATGAAGGCCATAGACATTTTATGAACTTAAAGAGGTAGCACCAAATATGTCATTGGAGTATTTATTTCTTCAAATTTGGTGTGTTATAAATGTCATCTAGGGACCATGCCGTACCACTAGGAAGATATCATTTAGAGCTTGTTGTAGACACTGAAACCATTTCAGTGACAGATAAATACCTTCCCAAGGGTTTGGTTTGCAAAAAGAAAAAAATATCTTTTTATCAATTGCTGGATTATTAGGTCATACAATTGTTTCAATCTGTAGTCATTAAACTATACCTGCGCACATGTGATTTACAAGACAGTTTGATTTCAGAGAGCTTTTATTAATTTATATTATTTCACCCAGAGTGTGTTCCTTATAACAAACAGGAAACCTCACTAACTATAACCCAAAGTTTGAGCAATGGAAAGGCACATAGATGATGTCGTACATTATAAATATTTTTTGTACTTGCTAGTTTATTTCTAAGGAAATTATGAGAATGACATCATCATGATGACTGACTTTTATTAGTGTTTTTGCTCTGAAGATCTAGACAAGTAGTTACAAAGAAAAACAAATTGTCTAGTGTTACCCCTTAATACTTTGCCTGATGTTTTCTAGTGACATTAATCTTGGGAAGTGATTCCAGGACTACTTTGCTACCATGAGTTCTCTTTTATGCATTTACCATCAAAAAGAACATGGTGGTAAAGTACAAAATTTTTTAAAACTCAAAATAGTAAATCATTACTTTTGATTTTGCCTGGAGCACTGCTCAGATTATTCTACAACTTGAACAACAATTTTACTACAATATTTTATAGACCATTATTTGTTACTAACAGAAGAATGTTTTCATAACTGTTTATTATATATTTTAGCAAGATGCTTCTTTTCTCTATTAATATCAAATAGAAATTGTTAATGTTCTGTTTATACTGAAGCCTTACCCTAGTATCTTTTCTAAGTAAATTATTTTATTTATTTGTTTTTCGAGATGGAGTCTCACTCTGACCAGGCTGGAGTGCAATGGTGTGATATCGGCTCACTCCACCCTCTGCTTCCTGGCTTCAAGTGATTCTCCTGCCTCAGCCTCCTGAGTAGCTGTGATTACAGGCGTGCACCACCATACCTGACTAATTTTTGTATTTTTAATAAAGACGGGGTTTCACCATGTTGGTCAGGCTGGTCTTGAACTCTTGACCACACATGATCCGCCACCTTGGTCTCCCAAAGTGCTGATATTACAGGCAGGTAAATCATTTTAAATGACTTATTTGGTAACACTGTGTTTTGAAAGAGAAGATTAATTGGGTAAATATAGATGAACTTCATGAAATTGAGGTATAAGTCTTATAGTCTACTATTAACCCACAAAATGAATATTTGTATACCTAGAGGTGTCAACCATTGGGCTAAGTACTGAGATACAATCAAAGAATAATAAAACTTGATTTCCATTTAAGATTTCTTCTGTATGGAGTAGGAAGACTGGTAGGTATAATCAATGCAAAATTATATGATGGTAGTCTGGTGTCCTAGCAATAACTGGAAATTACTAGGACAAAAAGAAAAAGACATGCTTGCTAAACTCTGGAATCAAGGAGGACTTTGCAGAAGCACTGGAACTGGCCGTAAATGATCAACAAGTTTTTCCAGAGAAACTAGATGGGAATGGTCTTCAGAGCAGAGGGAACAAACAAATGCAGAGGCATCAGGATACGAAAGTCAAGGGAGCATCAGAGTTCACCGTAGCTGGAAAAACAGGAACATGAGATGGAATGACAGAAGTGGAGGCTGGAAAAAAAGGTTAAGGCCATATTGTAAAGTGTCTCATGGTCCCTGCTAAATTATTTGGGCCTATTTTATCGGTGATAAGTGTCAAAAAGTTTTGCTTTGTTATTCTTTTAAAGATGCAAAGTAAAATGACCACATTTGTTTGTTACAAATCTATGTGAAGAATGGACCAGTGTCCTATCATCAGACACGGCCAACAGAAACAAAAACTCTCACAGTCAAAGAAGAAAAATGAACTGTCCTTTATGCTGTCCATGATTTTTTTAACCTCCATTTAGATTTATATCAGGAAATTCAAAGAAAACTTAGCTTTATCTGTGTTTTAACCAGCTCAGCAGCAATGGATGCCAAAGTCACTCCAGCATTATTAAGGGCAGTTCTACCTTAGGCCATATTCCTACTTCAAAACTGTTTTGGAATGATGTGTAATATTACACAAAATAATATTTCACAGTATACTGAGGGGCTCCCAGAAAATCTTACATGTATCTCTGATATCTACCTCTTATTAAAATTGAAAGATTGCCAATTTTCTAATAGAAAAAAAACTTGCCATATCATTATTACAGCAATAAAATATAGACCTCCAGATATCTGGATTTCTAATATTAACATCAACATGGCCTTACATTTTGCTTATACATATAAAAAAATCTTCAAGGTTTAGATCATGCATGCTAATTTTGATAGGTAATTTCACATTTGAGTCCCTGATTCCTGCTATCTAGGCTTACGTGTGTGACATAAAGACAGTCTGTTTGCATCTGGCAATATTTAAGAAAAAGAGAAGCAAGGCAATTTGTTGATACTGATGATATTTGTGTCCATAATTAGGCTGATGGATTGCTGCTTCAGGAGTTTTGCTTTTTAACCATTTGATGATTACACCTATGTAGTTTTTGCTAATGTGCTTATATTTCTATTTTCTTTTTTAAATAATTACACATAATACATATAAATACAAATATAGTCCCTCTTTATATACTTAAATAAGTCTATGTATTTTAGATTATTATTGTCTATCATATATTACATTTTGTATATAAAGAAGGAGATACCTTTTTAAATTAGCTTTTAAATTTGATTTCAAATAATTCCAGCTACCCAGTAAAACAGGCAGCTTTACTGCAAATGCTGCACATGATAAATCTAAGTGCCATCAGCAATGCCCCCTCCAAAGCCCTCACCCTAAAGTCACTTGTCACATATTCTATCAAATTAGGAGAAAAAAACAAACACCATATCCAATTATAGTTTTCCACCTGAAACTATCAAAATGGAAAAAAAAAATTCTTATTAACATAGAAAAGGTCAAGGTGGAAACATTTAACTATCACTTTTGCTAGAGTTAACCTTATTCGTTTCAAAGGTGGCACCTTGGTTTGGGGTGATAGTTCTGAGAGAAGAATTCACTGAATGAATGAATGAATGATTATGTGTTCCTTGGTACAATCTTATATTCTCAGTCCTTCTATACAATTAGGGATAGCTCTCCTATATCCTACTGTCATGTATATGAACAATGTGCTCATTGCTCCTCCCACCCGTCCCCACCATGATGAAGAAAAGAGCTGATTACTAAATAATTAATAAATATGTGCCGTCTGAGTACTAGTAACTTTCTATTGTAAAGGCAGTATAACTTCTACTTCACAATGCCATTTTTTTAAAAGTGAGAAACATGTAAAATAAAAATTTAAAAAGACTGAAGGTCAGGGATATTAAATTATTTCCCCAAAGTCAAGCAGCCTGGAAGTCATGTAAGCAAGGATTCAAACCCAACTCTCATGTAATAGAGCCCACATTCTCTCCACCATATTTACGTGTGCCCTCTGATACCTAAAATTCTCCACAATCTGTAAGAATAGGAGGTACACTTATTTTTGTACTCTTCTCTTCCATTTCTCTTTTTTTCCAAAGAATCACACTCATTACTCATAAAGTATCTCTCTGGGAGATGCTGCCCTTTCTTCCCTTTCTGGCTGTTTCTCATCATTGAAGTCTCGACTTGAATTTTTAGAGAGGTCTTCTCTCTTTAGAAAGGTCTTCCCTGACACTCTTGTCTGAATTACATTCCCCCTGAATTCTTTTTCATAACACCCTATTCTTGTCTTTTATAGTCCTTTCCAAAGTTGAAATATGTATTTTCTGTATAGCCTTTCTTATGTAAAGTCTCTTTCCCCAGCTAGAATACAATAGTTGTGGTATATTGTAACAATGGCTAAATTTTCTTGAGCACCAACAGTCTGTCAGGGATCATCCTTCTATCTTTCCATGCAACAACCCACGAAGTAGGAACTGCATGCATTTTGAAAATGGTAAAGCTGAGAAACAGAGAGGCTAAGATAAGTTTCCCAAAGTCAGAAAGCTATCAAGTGGTGGAGTCAAGTTGCAAAGCAAGATAGTCTAGATTTCTGAGCCCATAGTCCTAAACACCATGCTATGAATGAATAGGAATCTGACACATGAAAACATGGATGCAACTGGCATACCATATCTGCCCCTTGATGACTGAGTAATGTGGTGGAATCTGAGAGCAAAAGCTGTGCAGTGAGTGAGGATAAATGTTCATAACATTATAGATTTTGAAGAGAGTGGGTGCTGGCAGGCAGAAAAGTGGAAACACTATAAACACTTCTTTTGCCCTACTATTTAGAATCAAGAACTAGTCTCTGCATAGTGATACTGGGAATTTGAATGGGACTCATTAATTTTCCATCCGTTTTTTCAAACTGCTACATGTGTTGAATTATGAATATACTAGAACCCTGGTCAGTCTTTCACTGTTTGGTTCTTCCCTTAGTTAACTAACAATATAGTCTCAAGAAATTTTAATATCAGAAGTTCCCTCAAATTCTGCCCTTTGATCCAAAATTATATTAATCATAGATTTTTAAAGTATATTTTCCATTATATTAAAAATTATAAGAAGCAGAGCTTTTATTCATTGAAATCTATCCTTGGAAGTTGGTGAAACTTCCATGGAAAAGATGAACAGCTGGACACTGTCCTCCTTAAAATAAATCCTCATGTACTTAAATAAGGTTATTTGTACTCCTCAGCATTTTTTCTTTTGTGACTTTAAGAAAGTCAAGCCCTCCCTTTAGACTTTCTTTATAAATTCTATTCTAATTATATAATCACTTTTCTATCTTTAAACTTCATCCAGATTTTTTGATTTCTATAATATATGGTTCCCACATTTATTTTATCTGAATGGAATAGCACCATGATTTCTATCTTAAAGAAAACATGGAATTACAAAATTTTATATTTTAAATTGTCACGTAATATAATAGTGAAGATGCATTTGGTCAGAAATATATATTAATAGTTTTTACTCAGAATTAATACAAAGAAAAGATATCAACTATCAAAAAGAATTTCTTAATTTAGATATCTGAAGCATGGCAAATGTTTATTTTCTAAATGTTGATTTGTAGCTAATGATATTTTGGAGTAAGTATAATTCTCCTATAAAAACGAATGTTTAGATTTCTCATATTTTAGTGTTTTAATGCTTCTATGTTGTTAGAATTCTGCATTTGATCATTTTGGAACATAGTAAATGAAAATATTAAAGATTCGAAGAATTTGATTCTGCTTCTTGGTAAATTGCAAGTTTAATTGGCATATAAATCATGTAAATACAAACTCTACTTAGAAAGTAATTTTTAAAGTACCATAATTGTTATATGACCTTGAAGTTCCAGCAATCTATTGCATAACTCTTCAAGAGAAGTCACATGGAGGAAACCTCATATTTCCTTAAATTTATTAGTGTTCCTTGGTGGTCTAAACGATTGGGGTTTTTCTTCAAGGCCTCTTTTCAAAGCAATAATCTTACTTAATTGCTTAATGTTTTCTCTTACATAAGTCAATTTGAGTTCTTATTTAGAGTAACAATAGAAATACATAATGGGCAAGAGTAGTGAAACATGACTAGGAAACTCAAGTATGCCAGTGTTATATTTCTATGTAACGATGTGAAGATAATGCTTTTAGCTGCATGACCGGCATATTAGCCACACATCGTAAAAACAAACTTTATAAAAGCGAGAGGTCAAATTCATTAAAAACAATTTTGGACCGTTTACTATAGTTAAGCATTTATCTTTAATATTGTGATTTCTTTCTTCTATTGAAAAGACCCTGAATCTCCCATTTTTTGACAGCAGAAAAAAAATTAAACTAAAAAGGTATAAATCACATGAAACTATCAAGAAAACTTACTTTATATTCCTGGGCTTAATGTTTAAAATAAAATGATAAGACTTTATGCCTCAGAGAGTTTAGCTTTAAAGATGGTGAATTAAATCATATAAGTCCATTTTATTTCATTTGTTTTCAATATAAAAGTCTAATATTCCAGTAACTCCATAAAATTAACTTTTGTTTTTGTAAAAGTTATTTAGTAGTTCTTATTTTGTAAGATTATTATTAACAAAATATGAAAATGTATTTGTCTTTATTACAAACGAAGTCATTCTAAGAAAGACACTTCTTATCCATTAAGTAAAATAAATTATAAGGGAGTCTGAATAAATTAATGGGTTTTCTAAATTATCTTTCTTATTCCAAAGGAAATACTTGCTTTTCTCACAAGACATGCTCAATATCATCAACTTAAGGTTTTTTTTTAACTATTTATACTTAAGAATGGTCCTAAAAGTGAAATCCATGAGACACTCAGAGAAAAAAGAATTGAACCTCTCCAAATACATATAATATTTCATTTATTCTGTGGTGTCATCTAGTCTTTGGGGATATGTATATTTTAATGGATGTGCATACTCTCCACACTCTTTGAATAATCTTACATTCTTCCTTAGTTTATAATTGATTATCCAAATTTAAATCTAAATTTGGTATCCTTTTTGTTTCTATAAATATGTGTCATATTGGTCAATAGTGCTCTGAAGTAATTTTCACAGCTGTTGCTACTATCAAAAACACATTTTTCTATCACAACTCTTAGAAGTACATTTTTACATTGTGTTTGTTTTTGGTGGGAAGGAAATATTGTTATTTCCCACTGGAATTAGTAGAGAACAAACAAATGTTGGGGTCTGTTTCTTTCACCCCTTATCTTTTTCTACTAAATAAATTGTTTTATGTTTAACTTTGGAGTATAAATTTTATATATTTTTAAATGCAAAAACACTATATTTCTACAATCACCAAGTTAAGGATATTTGCATTTTAAAACAAAAATTTAGATTACCTCAAGCCTTACAAATCATTTGTTAATAAACCAACCACTGGTAACACATACCACCTAAATCTCCTGAAAAGATATACACAAATCTTTATCAAAATTATGTGGTAAGCCTGGTGCTAAATATAAGTATAAATGTGCCTGTCCATGCCTGTAATTTTCTGAAGTCCAAAAGTTCTTTGGATGGCAGGCAGCAAGTTAATACTTCTTCTACATAAAGTGCAAACATTCCTCATCTGATCAAAATGTAGGACATCACATTCTGTACTTCAAAATCACATTCCCTACTTAAGAAGCTTATTATTTTATAGAACAACTGAATGTGAGAATAGTTATTCCCTCTCTGTGCACTATAATAGTTATGTCTTCAATTCGAATAGCACTTTAGAGCTCATAAAGTAATTTTACATTCATCATCTTTTTGTATTATCTGAGAAACCTTATGTCATAGATTTAAGACATTTTACCAAGAAGTTTTCCTTTGCCTCAGTGAGAGTATTTATACCATAGAAATTTACACAAATCAGCACTTCTTTTTTTTTTCAAACATCCCATTTACTGGCCCAACACTACCTTAAAACGTAAATTAACCTTTGTGTTAAAATAACTGAGGTATACACTTCACTATATGCTACGTAAGTTAAAATGACTAAGTCATTTAATTTAAAGTAATGTATGTAAGTTAAAGTAACTGAGCAATGAGTGTTATTTTATTCCTCTGTAGAACTTCAAAAACTCAAGTTACTTAAGACTGTTTCAAAACTGCCTAGTTCATGAACAGCGGGTGCTGATAAGAGAAAACAACCTCTTCATTTGTTCATTTCTTCATTTAGGAAACACTTGGTAGAGCATTGTAATGTAGTAGTTCGAATTGTGTGTCTTCCAGTCACAGACAATCCCTGCTTTGCTACTTTTATTTGTGCACTTTGGGCAAGTTACTCAATTCCTCTATGTCTGTTTCCTTAAATGGAAAATAAAGATAATAAAACAGTATTAAACTCTAGAGTTGTAAGGTTTAAACAGGCTAATGCTTGCAAATCGCTTAGAACAATCTCTGGCACACAATAAGAACTCAGTGCAACCAACTAGTACTAAAAAGTCAGTACCTCCACTGTCACGTCTCCACTATTGGAGACTTGTTCCTCATTTACATATCTAACATTTTGTTGTGTCTAACAGAGTAGTTAGCTTAATATTTTACCCTTTTATAGTTCAGTCTAGAATTATATTTTTATTTAAGGTTCAACAAGTCTTAAACCTATGGTTTTCATAATAGTTTAGTGAGGTTACAAAGCTTTTTCTGGTTGTAATTTTTATTCATTTTTTATTCCCAAGAATATTCTTGTGATTTTGTTAAACCGTCATTATTTTCATTTAGCCTAAGTGCACAGAATAAGAGCTGTGCTTTCTGTGTCACCAGTATTTCTATATATTTTTTCTTCAAAAAAGTGTTTGGTGCTAGGATTTTCATTTTGAAAAGGGTTTGTGCTTTTTGTGTGCTTGTTATTTTATTACTTATTTGTTTCAAGTAGATGTTTCACACAGTTTAATTTTGTTAGAGCATTTTGTCTTATTGAGAAGATATTTTAGAAAACTGAACTTTGGAATACTATGGATATTATTAACATCTGATGCGTATTGAGCCATATAGTTCCTCATGTTTAAACCATTCTCTGATATTATATTGGATTCCTTGTGCACATATATTAAAGTTTCCACAGCTGTTGACTGCTGCCTCGGCAAGATAAAAGGTACATGTCAATCCAGTCTCTAATATGCCTTGATGTATCACATGTCACAGTTCAAATGCTTTAAAAGCCTAGGAGGAAATAGTGATATGAACATAATAAATTAAATTCCATTTGACAAATACAAATTTTATATAAAATACATCACATATATACATAAAATATTGTGACTATAATAGTTATAAGTATATTACTGAGTATGTGTATACGTTTTTCCTTATAGGTGGAAATATCAAAAGATCATTTGTGTATGAAATAAGGGGCTATGAAACTAGAAATTCTAGAAAATAGCCACTGCTAATATCTTCACTCTAAGTAGGCTGTAACTTAAACCTAGTATGACTGATTTATTTTGTTTGTTTGAAGGGAGTAGAAAAGAGAATTATTGTGACTTACAGGTAGATGATTTCCATATGGAATATCTTTTATTCTCCCATTTGTACTTTTCTAGTCTGTGTTTGCATCTGCTACCTTCAAAAGATAAATTGCTTGAAAATCCTAAACACAGATTTGATATGGAACAATTGCTACATACCAGAGATTACATACCCCATGAGACACTTCCAAAAATTCTGAATTGCTGAGTACCTTCTAGCAGCTCACAATGTTATCTGAAGCAGGACAGATTTATTTGTCAGATGTGATGGAATGTGATGCAGGTGAGCTTGTATCCCACCAGCATTTGAAAATTTTATATACAGTTATGCATTGCATAAAGACATTTGAGACAATGACGGACCGCATATACAATGGTGGTCCCATAAGATTGTAACACCATATTTTTACTGTACCTTTTCTATGTTTACATACACAGATGCTTACCATTGTATTAAGTGGCCTACAGTATTCAGTAAAGTAACATGTCGCATAGGTCTGCAGCCTAGGAGCAATAGGCCATACCATATAGCCTAGGTGTGTAGAAGGCTCTACTATCTAGGCCTCTACCATCTAGGCCTGATGTTCACACAAGGATGAAATTGCCTAACGAAACATTTCTCAGAAGGTAACCCCATTTGTTAAGCTATTCATGACTGAAACAGTGAGTAAACACAATTAAGGAGAAGAGACAAGTTGAGCCTCAGCATTCCATTAATTGGAATTTAAGTTTAGAGGAAACCAAATCTGGAAAAATAGAGGAAATTTTATTTTATTTTATTTTATTTTTGAGACGGAGTTTCGCTCTTGTTGCCCAGGCTGGAGTGCAATGGCGCGATCTCGGCTCACCGCAACCTCCGCCTCCTGGGTTCAGGCAATTCTCCTGCCTCAGCCTCCTGAGTAGCTGGGATTACAGGCACGCGCCACTATGCCCAGCTAATTTTTTGTAGTTTTAGTAGAGATGGGGTTTCACCATCTTGACCAGGATGGTCTCGATATCTTGACCTCGTGATCCACCCGCCTCGGCCTCCCAAAGAGCTGGGATTACAGGCGTGAGCCACCGCGCCCAGCAATAGAGGAAATTTTAATGAAAAAGGGAGCATTCCTACTAGAATTGATAGGTCCTTAGTTTATTGTGGCTGGTTTTATCCTCAGAGAATAGTGCAGTTCAGAAAAGCTAAAAGAGTGGATTACAAATTGACACAAGATATTTTATGTCTTTCCCAAACTTAAGTTTAGGAGAAAAAAAAGTCAAGTTCAATAGTAAGAATTTTATGAATGAAAAGAGAACTGCCAAATTATTCGAAGTATTCTTTGACTTTAACTTCTCCAGTAGACTTGATTGTAATCTCCACTTCCCTAGAAAAGAGAATGGGCTAAGTTACTTTTCAGGCTCTTTTAAGGGGGTTTTTCTGACACCAAATGAGAGATTTTCTGTCACAACCACCAGTTCTCCCATACCAATATGTATCCAAGATTTCTATTTAGTTCAGTTCAATTCCGAAACTATCTGGACTTAACTCAGACCTTACAAGTTAAGGGCACAGCCCCATAAGACTGCTCCTACTTCGAATACCAGCCACACATGGGGTGCCCGTGCTAGTCACATTTCTGCCTAGCTGACTACAAATGTGGGAATTCCTATAACTCACCTTCAGGCTTGGTAATTCACTAGAATGACTCACAGAACACAGGAAAGCACTTTATTTGCTCTTACTGGTTTATTATAAAGGATACAACTCAGGAATAGTCAAATGGAAGAGAGACATAGAAAAAGACATCAGAAGGGGGTGGTGTGCAGAGCTCTTCTCCCCTCTGTTGGAGGGTTTTATGGAGGTTTCATTACATAGACATGATTGATTGAATTACTGGCCGTTTGATGACTGAACTCAACCTCCAGACCCTCTCGCTCCCTGGGGCTGTGGGGTGGCCTGAAAAGTTCCAATTCTTTAATCACATGGTGGGTTCCTCTGGTTACCACCCCCATCCTGAAGCTATCTAGAAGCCCACCAATAGTCAGCTCATTAGCATAAACTCAGGTGTGATTAAAGCAGTTCCTTACAAATGAAAAAAAAAAAAAAAGGCATTCCTATCACTCAGGAAATTCCAAGAGTTTTAGAGGCTTAGTGCGAAGAACTGGAGACAAAGAACAAACATATTTTTTATTATATCACAAAAGCAAATCATGTTTCTCCCGTAAGTTAACTCAGGGACCTCAGCGGATTCACTTCTGTTCTAAGACCAATTTCAACTTTGGGAACTATTGAAAAGTGATGCTCCTTGTCTTTTCCAAGAGTTGTTAAGAAATCAGTGCTCTGCAATGTTTCACAGCTTATACACACTGCAAAATAACACAGTTTTAATTAACTGAAAATGCAAAGATTGTCCTGTAGTTAGTAGAAATTGTTTGTGTATATTTAATTTTACCTTCTCTGTATCTTGGATATGCATTTAACTAACATGGGAGTTTTGATCTTAACAGAATTCATATGTGAAAGTTTCATGTGTCCACGTTTTCTTAAATGGTCTTTCCTTCTCAATTCTGAAGGATGCTTTCACTTCATTCTGAAGAATGTTGATTGTTCTTTCAGTATTGACAGCTATGAGAAAGAGCTTGTTGTAACAGAGTGTTCCTTAAGTATATCCCGTGAACTTATAGATGAACTTCACTGGTCTCCTCTTTCAGTGCTCACAGGAGGGCATAGCCATGAAGACGCAAGTCATAAATGCTTGGGATTCTTTTATAGAAACAGATTAAAATATTCACGTAGTAGGCAGAATAATGTCCTTCCCCAAATGGTGTCCTTGTCCTTTCCCTAGAACTTATGAATATGTTACCTTACATGGCAAAGGGGAATTAAGGTTGCAATGGAATTAAGATGGCTAAACAGCACATAGGAAGATTATCCTGGATCATCTGGTGGTAGGGAGTGCTCAGTGTAATCACAAGTTCTTAAAAGTGGCAGAGGGAAACAAAGGAGGTCAGAGTGATGTGCTATGAGAAGGATTCAATCCATCATTTCGGGCTTTGAAGACGCTAGAAAGAAGATACAAATTGAGAAATGCAGATGACTTCCATAAATTGGAAAACGAAAGAAAATGGATTATCTCCTAGCATCTCTAGAAAGGAACTTAGCTCTGCCAACATTTATTATAATCTGTGAGACCCATATTGAGCTCTAATCTACAAATTAAGATAATAAATTTTTGTTACTTCAAGCCACAAAGTTTGTGGTAAATTTTTATAGCAACAATAAAAAATGAATACAATTTGGTATTGTGTTTGAACTAACAATTCTCCAACAAACCCGTTTTCCCATTTCTGATCAGTAAACAGTTCCAGTCTAAGAGAAAACATAGATTTTCATGAGAGGGTCCCATGTTAGTCCCAAGTCCTCTTTTCTTTTCATGATGGATATTAGCAAAAAAATAGACAAGAAAATGACAGTTAATAAAAGAAAAATGAAAGCCTGCCTTATAGGAAAAGTATATATCTTATAGAAAATTCAAAATACCACCACTCTGTTCTTAGGTGAATTCTTAGAAATAGCTTGAGCATTAAGAGAGCAACAATTTTACTAGAAACCTTCATTCATACCTGTGTGCATGTGTCATGTACATAAAATAAATTACAAGATGGTCTTACTGTTTGTAGAAACTCTGCTTGCTTCTTCATGCCATTTAGTTTTTATGTAACCAAGCTTTTTTTTTCTTTTTCTTTTTCTTACCAAGTTTTAGAGTGGAGAAACCTCAGGTGCTAATACATAAATTAACCTTTATGTCAGAAGTTATCAAAAATATTTATTTCTTATCTTTAATGCTTGTTCTTTGGCCATGCACATTTCTAATCATGTAGCATTGTTCATCCTCCTCAAAAAAAAAGTATGATAGGAATGAAACAACTCAATATTCAAAACTATACTTTGTTATGTGCTTCCATATATAAACTCATTGAGAGCAGGGCTTTATTCTTATTGATTGTTTACCCCTAAGCACCATGTCTAACACATAATAGGTATTCAGTAAGTATTTGTTGAATAAATATTAAATACTTTTTTTGACAAGGCAGTAACAAATAATATCTTGAACATAGTGTCACATTATGTAGTTTATGTTTTTTGGCTTTCTTAATGTCATAGGGTCATGTTGTGGATGACTGAACTTGAAATCAGCCACTTACCAAAAGGTCACTAAGAAAAACTATGTTTCCTAAAATGTACAAGTCAACATTTCCTGAAGGACATTAGGGCAAATTTAAAGCAAAAACGGAAATCAGAAAAAATGAACTTTAACCACAATAAGATATGAAGAAAATGTCTTTAAAGTATCACAGTGAAAGATACTGCCCCACAACGTTCGTTTAAAAAGAAAAAATAGGTCCAAGTGTGGTGGCTCATGCCTGTAATACCAACACTGTCAGAAGCCAAGACAAGAGGATCACTTGAGGCCAGAAGTTCAAGGCTGCAGTGAGCCATGATTGTGACACTGCACTCCAGTCAGGGTGACGAAGGAAACCATGTATAAAAAAATGAAAGAATAAAAAATACTTTCAGATTATTCAAAGAAGAGGAACATTCTTAATTGGTTATAACTTTAAACTGCTCATCAGGGAAGAATTTATCCCAAAGCTTCAGCACTAGGTCTGATATTATACTTACATTAAAGTTATCAGTATTCTTCATTTTGGGGTTTTGTCTATTTTCTGTGGATCCTGTGAAATTGCTTCTAAGAGCTCACTGAAAACTAGAATGGCAGATAGTGAAATACTTATTAAAAATTCCTGAAGAGGATTTTATGATTTCCTCTGAAACAAGTTAGTCTCCAGGTTCCAAAGTGTGGGAACATTATTTTCAAATCATTCGACACTCCAAATTTGAGCAGTCATCTGTGCTTGCTGTATGGCTGTCCAGAAGTTGATACAGCATTGAAGAGCTGAGCAAAGGAAAAGAAGGGGTCTTGGGGCAGCCTATGAAGTTTGGGTGCAGTTCAAGTCAGTAAGGTTTTTGTTGTTGTTGTTTTTAAAGCATTACCAAATTAAGGAAACTATAAAGTCTTGTTTGTAAATTACTTGTTGCCCTTTGAGCTTTCAGTTTGGTTCTAGCAATGCTGTCTGTGCATTCCCAGAAGCACAACATACAAAGAGCTCAGTGCTAATAACGAAGTACAATTATAATGTGAATATTTGGGCAAATCACTGCTTTTCACATGGGTGAGGATAAACATTTTGGACATTGGTTAACAGTTTTTAAAAGCATAATGTTAGGGCCAGGCACAGTGGCTCACGCCTGTAATACCAGCACTTTGGGAGACCAATGTGGGAGGATCACCTGAGGTCAGGAGTTCAAGACCGGCCTGAACAACATGGTGAAACCCATCTCTACTAGAAATGCAAAATCAGCCAGGCATGGTGGCATATGCCTGTAATCTCAGCTACTTAGGAGGCTGAGGCAGGAGAACTACCTGAACCCGGGAAGTGGAGATTGCAGCCAGCCAGGATCACACCACTGCACTCTGGCCTAGGCAAAAAGAGCAAAACTCCATCTCAAAAAATAAAAAAATAAGTTATAGTAAATATAATTCTCCTAGCTCTTAGGTTCAGAGCTCCTCACTGCTAGCCCATGCAGCACCATCATACAAATTCGAGGAAGGTGCCCCTTTCTCCTGGTGCTTCACTCTCATCTCCTGGGAAGATNAAAATCAGCCAGGCATGGTGGCATATGCCTGTAATCTCAGCTACTTAGGAGGCTGAGGCAGGAGAACTACCTGAACCCGGGAAGTGGAGATTGCAGCCAGCCAGGATCACACCACTGCACTCTGGCCTAGGCAAAAAAAGCAAAACTCCATCTCAAAAAAAAAAAAAAAAAAAAAAGTATAATGTTAGAAGTCAGTGTCTTTTTGGAAGGCATGATTGTCTGGATCACAAATCTTTCATTTGCCATTCTATTAATATGTTTTTCTCCCTTTTTATCCAGCTTGGCTCAACTAATCACTAGAAGCTCAAGAATGAAATAAAAACTCCCCAGATGCTCCCTAGACTCAGTTCAGTAATTGACATTTCTGGAAGGAGTGTATGATTTTGATTCCATATACTCTGAGCCATAAAACCACACATATTGAAGAGGAAGGATGGATAGGGGTAAGAAGAAGATTAGTTAATAATATTGGTACCAGGGCTTTGTTGCTTTTTTTCTACTGAGCCTCTAAAGCTGGGTTATCAGATTTGGAAACAGTGTAGAGAAGGGAGCCTTTGGACTTGGGGCTCCAAGAGAATGGGGCCTTGAACACACACAGTCAGATTTGGGGCAAAGGGGGCTAAGATAATAGAAAAAAGTACAGGACCTTGGGAGGTCTGGTCCGCTTGCCAGTCCTGGCTCAGGCATCAGTGTTCAGGCTCTCGGGCTAGAACAGTGTCCTGGTGAAGACTACAGCTGAAGTGACCTTATGGGGCCCAAGGGCCTGAAGCATCTGGTGGTGTTTCTGGTGGTGTGCCCCGTAACTGACCCTGATCTACAAGTAACCCTTCAGTGCCCAATCAACATATTTCTTCATAAAACCTTGAAAAATGATCCAGATCTGAGATAGGTTTGCATCTGAGAGTTAAATCATAATTTGTCAGTAACATATTTTAATTAAATAGACAACATAACTCTGAAGTCTAATTCAAGTGACATGTGAGATCTCAATACATTAATCTCCTGGCACACTGGCACACCAGGAGTATATCTGTCCTTTCTAATTTCTGAACATTTAGGAATCCTGTTATATCATTTTAAAATCTGGATTCAAGCGAATCTAGGATATTTACATAATACATTAAATTGTTTTCATCAGTGTCATTATGAAAGTGAGTATTTCTCTGAAATGACTTAAGAGTAGTCAAGCTTCTAACCCAACCAAAACACGACTTTGCACCTGGAAGTTGATATGAACAGTGAGATCATATGTAATGATTAATCAATTGTAAATCCTATTACCTGAAAAATTCAGAATTACTGACGTTTTTAAAATTGCTTTTTTGATTTATTTCTCTGTCATTCATGTGTCTCTTTCTGTTTCCATATTTGGCACTTTAATAAATGTCAAAAATGCTCCCAAAGTCATTCATGTGATAGATAGTATCTCTAAAGTGAACAATTGTCTCCTATCACTTGTGGATTTTTTAAATCTCTTTTCCCATCTGTCTTTCTACAGTGCATTAATTCTACATTCCTAATTCCTGAAAAGCAACCAGCACAGTTTTAAAGCATGTTGCTATCCAATTCAAATTGTATTTCTGATGATTTGATTAAAAACTACAAAGAACTACTTTCAACAAAAGCTGCTTATAGTGGAACACAAACATTTGTGAAGCAGGCATGCAGTACTTAACCTGCACTCACAGCTTTAGAGGGAAATATATTCGAGGGAGGAATTAATCACAAACGAAATCCCACCCTTGGGCCTCGTTAGACAATCCATCAAGGAGGTTCAAATGTTTAGTGGCTTCTCTACAGTCAAATTGTACTTACATATCCTAGCTTCCAGTGTCTCATAAGAAAGCCAAGAGATTTTTATTTAATGATGATTTCAGAAGAAAAACAGCACCATCAGTCAATATTAAAATCACCAGAACAAGATAATCTGAAAAACAGTCATTCATATATGTTATTAGAGTTTTACCTTTGTGATTAAAATTAAAATTACACAGATTGTGATGGAAGTTGACTTTTTGACATTTAAATGATTTGGTAGTTCTGTGATATTTGTAGCTGTTTTAATATTTATGTGCTCTGAATGTTTGGATGTTCTACTTTGGATGATCTGTATCTAAAAACATTTTCCCTAAGCCAGGAAACAAATCAATGTTTATTAAAAGTAAAGTTTTATGCCTAAAGCTTTCAATTCTGAATGCCATGTAAAATAAGAACTACAAACAGTTCTATGCTTTGCTAGTAACATATACTGTTCTGTGGGGGACAAAAACATAGGAGTGATTCCATGACTGAACATGACCTTATCAAGAGGTTGCAGTATTAGAGATTTTGTTTTTCTCTGCTAATACTTGAGAAGGAATAACTTCTCATAGTGTTTTGCCATAGGGTATGTCATGATGTTTAATGGAATAAATAAGGTGATGTGCTATCAGCAGTTGCAGCATTCAATTTCTATGACATGTTTTTCACCGAGAAAGTGCTCCCTGGCTTACTAGTATGTGAACTTTAAGGCTCTGATCTAGATAATTTTAGTTACTTTGATTTCATTATAGAAATTCCTAGACTACTTGTGGGATAAAACAAAGGCTGAGACCATATTGAATTTCAACAAGTTGAATTAGCAGAAAATAAAGATAAATGTTCTATTTAAAAACATGATGATGTTTTAATTGTTATAACATTTGGCATGCCTAATGTATACAATCCTTGACATTCATATAATAACACAAGAAAGTTGTTTGGGATTTTTCTTTAATTTCCTAGTGTCCCCTTTCCTCTCTAACATTTCTCCCACTCCTTCACCAGCCGTGGCCTTTAAGTCCCCTCCCTCTACTTCATCCTTCTGTAAAGATAAACCCTTTGCAGTGAAGGGATTCATGTAACAATGTCTTATTTCTATATAGATAGGCAAGGCAAGGTCACATATTACCTAGCTGTGATGAACAGACCACCATCGTTGTGACAACTGATGTAGATGCCTCCAGGGCAAAGCAAAGGTTTACATATTACACAAGCAATTTAACAGTTTTCTAAACATATTGCCAAGACAGTGGGAGTTGGCAGCCCACACTGTGTTTTAGGTTTTGGAGACTTGGATTAGAAGTGACTGTTGATTATGAACCTTTTTATTTGTCTTCTATGAACTACAAGCAACCTAGTAACCCAGGAAAGAATTCTTCACAGCACTTAAACTTGTCTTCCTAGCGTACCAAGATTACAAACACAAATCACTTGACAAAAGTGGTGTAAGTCTCTTGCGCATAGATAACCACACAAGACAATTGTCTTGTTCTAACCCTTAAAGAGTTCCACAAAGTGAAATGTTTTATAATCCTTTTCTGTGCAGTAGGCAAGGAAGAAAAGAAAAGAGGTTGGGCAAAGATTATCCAGAAGAAAGAAAGAGACTCTTTTGGGGTTCCAGTTGAAACACAATAAAGAACATAATTAACTTTACAATTCTTTGTGTTTTTCCTTTGACTGCAGGGAGGAGATGAAAGAGGACTGCTAAGCCTCGCATTCCATCCCAATTACAAGAAAAATGGAAAGCTGTATGTGTCTTATACCACCAACCAAGAACGGTGGGCTATCGGGCCTCATGACCACATTCTTAGGGTTGTGGAATACACAGTATCCAGGTATCACTAAAAGCCATCGAAGCATTAAAATTTGTATCTTATTTTCTCATCAACTTTTCATGAGCTTTTTTATTTAGAAGTTGCAAATAAGTAGCCATAAGGTGGCAATAATTAAATCATTATCTCCATCTTGCTGAAAACTCCATATGTGTCTTTAAGAGAAATTGAGAATGATGGTTTTGACATTTTTCCTCAATTGTCTTTTAACTTAAAGGCTACTTCTGAAACTTGGAAAATAATGTAATTTTTCAGCAATTTCTATTAGCTCCATTTCAAATATATGTTTACTACTTACTATGTGCCAGGAGTTTGTTTTCCCATTTATGTACTATTTACTTTCTGGCAGACTCACCTTACATATTTTAACAATCATGGCATTATTTTCTTCCCACAATGTAGAAAAAATCCCCACCAAGTTGATTTGAGAACAGCCAGAGTCTTTCTTGAAGTTGCAGAACTCCACAGAAAGCATCTGGGAGGACAACTGCTCTTTGGCCCTGACGGCTTTTTGTACATCATTCTCGGTGATGGGATGATTACACTGGATGATATGGAAGAAATGGATGGGTTAAGGTAAAAGGCTGATCACAAATGGGTTCCTCTCAAGGTTGAAATGATTTAAGTACCAGGAGAAAAGCTCAGCACCAGTGAATTAAGTACCATCTTTGAATGGTCACCTTGGTTAAATACTTAACTTGTGTTGTCAGCATCTGCATTTATGAAATGAAAAGGAATTCACTAACATGCTATGTGATCTTTTGTTTGTCATAAAAAGAATTAGTGTTGTGTAGTTCTCTGCTGCAGGGCTGCCTCTGCTACACATAGCACAGAGAAGCGGGGGCCCTGTGCATCCACACTGCCTCTCAACGCTGTGTAATGGGCTAACATCGCCCAGTGAAGCTCCTTGAGAGACGTAGAATACATAGGTTTAGGCTGACAAAAATTAAGAGAACAGAGTCAAAAAAAAAAAAAAAAAAAAGCAGTGTACTACTGATGCCACAGTCCTCAGCCACCATCACGCCGTGTCTTGGTTCAGTCGCTTGTCTGGAATGCCCCGGTTTCATTTTCCACAATAACGAATTTATTTTATTTAATTATTCATTTATTTATTCAAACAAGGGCTCACTCTGTTGCTCAGGCCAGAATGTAGCGGCACCATCATGGCTCACTGTGGCCTCACACCCCTGGGCTCACGAGATCCTCCTGGCTGCATGCCACCACATCTGACTCATTTTAAAATTTTCTGTAGAGATGGGGTCTCGCTATGTTGCCAGGCTGGCCTTGAACTCCTGGTATCAAACGATCCTCTCACCCTGACTTCCCAAAGTGCTGCCATTACAGACATGAGTCCCTGCGTCCAGCCACTTTAATAATTTTATTTCAAGTAACGAGATGATTCTTTTATCAATAGAGCAACCTCACCATATTTAATATAGATGAAATATATAATGAAAATGTAAAATACATGTTCTGTCCCCCAACTTCTCAGTGATTTCACAGGCTCAGTGCTACGGCTGGAAGTGGACACGGACGTGTGCAGCGTGCCTTATTCCATACCAAGGAGCAACCCACATTTCAACAGCACCAACCAGCCCCCTGAAGTGTTTGCTCACGGGCTCCACGATCCAGGCAGGTGAGAACACAAGTCTGTCTTCTCACTGACTTTAAAGCCAGGGAGGGATCTGGGAGCTGGGAAAACACAGCATAGAGCACATACCATCGTAGAACAGCCAAAGGTGGCATCTAAGGCCGTGCCTCTAAAGTCACAGCAGGTCGTTACTCAAGTGAGCATTTAGTACTCTGTCTTCTATTACCATGAGAAGCAGATTGAGAAGGCAGATTAGACAAGGAAAAGGACACATTCATCGAGAAAAATTCACTTCAAAATGTGGAGGGGTTACTATCAGATAAACACTATTGGACTAGTATAATGACCAAGACTTTAATCTGAACAGTTTAGAGAGATAAACTTTTTGATTTGTCTTCTTAAATCCCACTAAATCTTAAGTTCTTTATGCATTACATGGGGGTGAATAATAACTGCCTTGCAATGATTAAATAAAAATCTGTAAGTAAAGTACCAATAGTGTGTCTGACCCCTGGTAGGTTTTTAATAAATTGCAATTCTTATTCTCATAGCTTCACTTCAAATGTGATGCTGCAGTGTTCATTTGCAAGAAGTTGAGCTAAATATTAACTTTTATTTCACTGTGAAAAAATTACAAATATTAAGGACTCCATGTTAGGTATTTGTAGTATAGTGAACCAAAATAAAGAAAAACTAAAATGTATGTAAAGTGAGAAATTTGGGGTACATTCTTTTTAAATGCTATGAAGTATAATACAGCAATTCAGTGATGAAAGCTTCATCCAGTCTATGGCCTATGTGGCCACATTCATTCATTTACTAGGTAAGTTATTATTACCATTTAATGTTTATTGAGTGTTCACTATGTGCAAGGTGAATATTTCTCAAACCTTTTATTTTTATAATCCCTCATGCCCTTCATCTCCCCTCCATCAAAGCCCAAGTCTACAGTTCATTTCCTTTTTGGCATCTCAGCAGATCTTAAAATCTGTGCGACAGGGAATACTTAAGGTGGGTTCAGGATGTGGAGGAAACTGTCACATTCCATTCCTAGAGCTCAGAACTCACAGATACCACCACAAAGCAACACTTTGAAGTCAGCCAGCCTGAGTCACCACAATCCCACTGGAGCTTTCTCTCAACTTTCCTGGGGGTCCTGAACCTCAGTCCAAAAACACGGGATGAGGTGCTTAGAGACCAGACGTGTGGCAAGATGCCTGGGCCGCGGAGCCTCCCCACCTCTGGGGGCAGAGGGCTGAAGGAAAAGTTGGAGTTTATATTCCACCTCTCTTCAAGAGTATTCTAAGCAGAAGATGATTTAATGAAGCAGAAAGAAAACTAAATTAATTATTGGCTAAAAATAAGGCAAACTTTTATGAAGCACTCTACTGCAGGGTGCTGAACTAAGTATCCCGTGTACTTTATCTCCTCTCTGCTTCTCAGCAAAGCTCACCATCAGCCCCGCTTCTCCCACTTCCCTTTTATTAATAGACTAGTTTTCAGGACAGTGGTACATGCACAGCAAAATTGAGAAAAAGATACAGACATTTTTATATTACCCTTAGCTCCACACATGCATAGTCCCTCCCATTATCATCCCCCATAGAGTGGGACATTTGTCACCATCGATGAACTGACATTGACATGTCATAATCACCCGGAGTCCATGGTTTACATTAGGGTTCACTCTTGGTGTCATACTTTCTGTAGGTTTAGACAAATGGATAATGACATGCATCCACCATTATAGTGTCACTCAGAGAGTTTCACTGACAGGACCCTTTTTCACATAAGAAACTGAAGGTTACATGGGTCAAGCAGTTCTTAATGGACCTCGTATTCAGCCGGAGCCATAGTTCAAAGCCCCCAGCGACTCCACCTCTGTGAGGCCTGGCCTGTTTTCCAGATTTGCTGTTTCTTGTTGGAAACAAGTCAAACCTCTTTTTCTCATAGTTTCTCCATCTTCAAAGAAAGGTAATGGGGGAAAATGTTCTCCCCTCTGTGGACGTAGTTCCACCTTAAGACACAGCATGTCTCTGTCATGATCCCTGCCAGGCATTGTGTTCTGTGAATCATTGAACTAGAGAGGACAATAAAGGGACTGTTGCCACAGAACAACTAACCCATCTTTGGCAGGTCAGGCTTATGGTTTTCCTATCATGAATGGGATCATCTGGAGCCAAGAGTTTGTGTTTTGTTTTTTGTTTGTTTTTTTTATAATTGCTACATGACTCTTCTGTCTCTTAAGAACTAGCACCAACTCTCAGTTCTTTTATTTTATTTCTTACATTTCTTTAATAACTCCAATGGTTTGAGTTTGTTTTTGAGTAATTGATGTATTCTGTTGGCCTAGAACAGTGGTTCTCAATGGGATAATTTAACCCCCAGGGGACATTTGGCAATGTCTGGAAACATTTTTGGTTTTCACAGTTAGGGTGTGGTGGGGGGTGAGGGAGAGATGCCGCTGACCTTCAGTGTGCAGAGGCAGGAGACGCTGCAGAGCACCCTGCAGCTGGCAGCACAGCCTCCCCAGACAAAAAATTATCTGGCTCAAAATGTCAGTAGTGCCAAGACTGAGAAACCTAAAAACAAGGCAAGTCTGTTTTCCACACTTTTGGGAACTTCAAAAGTTGTATTAGTTAACTTTATTCTTCCCCCTCATGCCCAGTCCCTCAGCGATTTAAATATGCCACGAACCTTGAGCCCCTCTTATATTCCTGGCTTTGAACCAGATGATAGGAAGATAGTGATGAAGCTGCAAGTGTCACCTCCCCTTACGGAGCTTCCTATCGGTGGCTTAAGTCACAGAGATACTCTGGCCCCCATAAAGGGATGGAGAACATAAAATCAGAGTCAGCATAAAATACCTCCATGTTTGCAGGGACCAGCTTTACTGTATTCCCTGAAAAGGAGCACATGTTTTCCTTTGATAGAGCAGCCTAAGTTTTAGAATGCAGCAACTTCACGTAAGAAACCCAAAACGAATATTATAACTAATGTTGTATTGTGCAACACAGAGATGAGTTGATGGTGACTCTGATTTTTTTTTTTTTTTTACTTTAAGTTCTGGGATACATGTGCTGAACGTGCAGGTTTGTTACATAAGTTAACACGTGCCATGGTGGTTTGCTGCACCTATCAACACGTCATCTAGGTTTTAAGCCCCACGTGCATTAGGTATTTGTCCTAATGCTCTCCCTCCCCTTGGCCCCCACCCTCCTCAACAGGCCCCGGTGTGTGATGTTCCCCTCCCTATGTCCCTGTGTTCATATTGTTCAACTCCCACTTATGAGTGAGAACATGAGGTGTTTGGTTTTCTGTTCCTGGAAAGTGACACTGATTCTTATTTGCAATACTTCACCAGTGTATTATACATGTGATGTTCCTTAAGAACAGGCTCACAGTTGTTTTAAGACAGTATGGACATTTATAACAGAAGAAATTATAAGTCATAACAACAGAGATTAAGAAATATATTCCAGAGATTATTAAGCTTCAACCAAGAAAGCAAACACATCGGACTATTTCCTTCAGTGGTTTCTAGAAGATCCAAACTAAATTGCCGATAGGATCCTCACCAATCCACAAAAGTCTCCTTCCTATGTCAGGAGTCTCCAGTCTGAGCTTGGAAAAGATCACGGTAGGAATTAATGTGTATCCCCTCTTTTGTTATGCAGATGTGCGGTGGATCGACATCCCACTGATATAAACATCAATTTAACTATACTTTGTTCAGACTCCAATGGAAAAAACAGATCATCAGCCAGAATCCTACAGATAATAAAAGGGAAAGATTATGGTATGTAGAGCATGATTTGCTGATTTTGCTTTAATTCCAGTTTTGTTTTAGTATATTTAGTAATTGAAGAGAAAAGGATTTCTGAAAAATGAGCATTTGGGAAAGCATAAAAACACTGGCCTGACAATGATGAGGGAGTAAATTGCCCACTTTTTAAAGCTCCAGTGACTCTTACAAGCCCTGAGGGTTCCATCTGGTTAATTATCATGGGTTGAATGGTTCTCAGTAGGTCCAAAAAATTTAACAGGCCTTCAAAAGTTAGCAGCTTATATTTTGCTCATCAGAGAATCAAGATGAATAACTTCTATTCAATAAGGAAGAGCTTGTCTTAATGTCATACATACAGAGAAAGAACAAGTGTTAAAAGTTAAGATATTTCTCAATATCCAACATGCCTGTCTCAGTAGTTAGGGAAATTGTAAGTGATCCAGATAAAAATGTAATTTTTTTAAAGAAATGTTTATTTTAGAGAAAACAAAGTAATCAATGTGTAAAAACAAGTCATGGGAATGGGACATTTAAGCAGTATTTTTAATAACATGAATGCTTGAATATTTAGAGAGAACATGTAAAAATACAAAGTTGGATAATAATAAAGTTCAAAACACTTAGTATTTTTTAATATTTTAGAATTTATTCCTTTTGAAGGAAGCAATATATCAACCATTATTATGATTCAGGAAACACAGTAGATTAAGATTATTAAATTGATTGCTTCTTCTATTTACTCATTCAATATAGATATTTATTTAACACCAGGAATGAAGCAGCTGTGTTAGTTCATGTGGTATTCAGTTATTTTACTTTTTTTCAGGTATTTGTGTTTGTATATGTGTGTGTGTGTGTGTGTGTGTGTGTGCGCGCGCACGTACATGCACATGCATCTTTTAAAAGCCAAACCAAAGAGTAATGTGCTTTGAAAAAAAAAAAAAACCTAATGCCTCACTAGCTCGATGAAATTTTGGCTATATTCGCAGATTAAACTAAATTCTACAGTCACATTAATTGAGGTTAAGCTAAAATTGGTTACAATATCAACAGCCCTACATTTATGTATTTTTAAAACACATCTACAGTGCTTACTACATGCCAGACCCAGTAGTAAGCACTTTATACTCATTTCCTTTACAGAGCAACGCTACGTGATAGGCACTGTCATTGGCCACATTGTACAAATGAGGAAACAGGCACAGAAAGATTAATTTTCACACAATTCAAAGTGGCAGTGTCAGGATTTGAATCTGAGCAGCCTAACTCCAGTTTGTGACATAATTATTCAATTCTGCTACCTCTCAGTGTGCTCATTATTTAAAATTTCTCTTATCTTTTCTATCTTTTTGTAGCCTCATATATATCATAATCACATGGGAGGGAAAGAGGCCATTAAAATTACTATCTTTCCACAAAAGCTTTTGATAAAAGCTGTTGATAATACTTATTTGACATTAAACACATAAAAGGTAATTTTCATATTAATTTGCAAGTGGTTTTAGAGCTTTTCCAGTACAATTAGCATTCATATATTCAAGTATGTAATGGCATGCACAGAAAGATAGAGACACAGGCTGTACACATGTAGCTCAAGAGTTATTGAAATAGACTTTGTTATCCACACAACTCTCTGAACAGAATATTAAAATATTTTGAACAAAGATATTACTTGACTGAGTTAACAACGTTTTCACATATAGAATAAATGCGTGTTTAAAGACCTTTTATGTACTATGTTTTATTTTCATTAAAGTGTAGGCTTTTAAACATTTTATATATTTTGGCAGAGGTCTGTCTCAATTTACTTAATATATGCAGAAGCATTTCTACACAAAACTTAGTATGTAAAACCTTAAGTGTTTTTTTAAAGTATTTTGGTTCTAAAGTAAATAATCATGAGTCCCAAAATATCCAGATTCTGATTTCATAGAAAACTTGGTATGTCTTGAAAATTACAACAGCAAGCGTTTGCAGAGTATCCTCATTTCTCTAAACTGTACAAGGAGGTCTATTTTCATTAAATATGGAGACTATTTTCACTAAATATCTCTAGCAAGAATCCCTTTGGTATATCATAGAACACATTTCAGAGTTAAATTACTGTAGTAATTGTTGCTTGATGTACATTTCCTTTGACCCAGCAATCCCATTACTGGGTATATACCCAAAGGATTATAAATCATTCTGCTATAAAGACACATGCACACGTATATTTATTGCAGCACTGTTCACAATAGCAAAGACTTGGAACCAACCCAAATGCCCACAAATGATAGACTGGATAAAGAAAATGTGGCACATATACACCATAGAATACCATGCAGCCATAAAAAAGAATGAGTTCATGTCTTTTGCAAGGACATGAATGAAACTGGAAACCATCATTCTCAGCAAACTAACACAAGAACAGAAAACCAAACACCTCATGTTCTCACTCATAAGTGGGAGCTGAACAATGAGAACACGTGGACACAGGGAGAAGAACATCACACACCAGGGCCTGTTGGGTGGCAGGGAGGGTAAGGAAGGGATAGCATTAGGAGAAATACCCAATGTAGATGACAGGTTGGTAGGTGCAGCAAACTACCATGGCTCATGCATACCTATATAACAAACATGCACGTTCTGCACATGTACCCCACAACTTAGAGTACAATTTTTAAAAATTCCTTTTACTTTATGAATATATGTTTCATTTGATCTAATGCTATGTTTCTTTCCAGAAAGTGAGCCCTCACTTTTAGAATTCAAGCCATTCAGTAATGGTCCTTTGGTTGGTGGATTTGTATACCGGGGCTGCCAGTCAGAAAGATTGTATGGAAGCTATGTGTTTGGAGATCGTAATGGGTAGGTTACCTGATACTGCAATAAGATATACCAAATGACAAATCCATTAATCGCTTGGCAAACTGCCACAGAATATTCAAATGAGTGTCTCTTTTTGTGGATCAGATGGAGAACACACATAAATATTATTTACTTTTAGTTCCATAGATATAATGGTTTAGTTGAAGAACTTACAAAAAAAATGCTTCTCAACAGGTTTGATAACTTTCACAAAATAAATTTTAAGGCCATAGAAATCTTCAGATGGACTTTTCATATTATTTCGCCTCTTCCCTTCATCCTCAACATAAATTTACCATGACAATAAATAATTTGAAAACTATTGTTTTACCTGCTCTATAAATATTGTTTTAAATTATATTGGAAGGATAAAGATTTTTGGTTTTGCCAAATTTTCAGGATTTTAAGCAAGAGAACATAATTTGTCTCTATAAGTAAAAACAATACAAAATAAATTTTAATCTCAATTTGCAAGGTCACATTGTAGATAATTGTAATAAACTCTGATGAAATCCAAATTAAGAATCTTGTTTCCCAAGTCACTGGCATTCAGGCATATGGCAGAGCTGATACTCTTGATCGCTACTGGGAACTAGAAAAATGTACTGACCCCATGCTCTTCCCCTGTTCCTCTCTCTGATTAATAGCACAGCATGGAGTCTAGTCCTGGCGAGGAAGTATCATTCTCTGGATGAAGGGGAGGGCTTTTCTCATACTCAGGTACTTTTAGTGCCCCCTCCAAACAAAATACTATCTTTAAGTACTTTCTCCACATATGGGAATGTCACAGTACTCACACACATTATGGGCTATTTTATTTTTTTCTTTAGAAGCCAGGCCTATGGCAAAGCGACTGTTACGAATTTTATTTTAAACATTTTATTGTCGTCTTTAAACAAAAGCATGTTTTCATTGTAGGTTTATGGTATGTTTTTGTTGTAGGAATTTCTTAACTCTCCAGCAAAGTCCTGTGACAAAGCAATGGCAGGAAAAACCACTCTGTCTCGGCACTAGTGGGTCCTGTAGAGGCTACTTTTCCGGCCACATCTTGGGATTTGGAGAAGATGAACTAGGTACTGTATAAACTAGATTTGTTAAGATTCATCCTCACTTCTTTCAAGAGGCTTTGTTCTGCCCTGAAGAATAAATATAGCAATCTTATCCTCTACTTGTTGGGAATGTAATCTACAGCAAAGACGATCTACTCCAGAAATTAAGATGGTCCAGTTACATATTATCTACCAGTAACTTTTCCCTGAGGGCCTTTATATTTTATTTCCACACTAGAAATACTAAAATACAAGGTGGAAAAATGGGAAGTAGGAAAAAGAATTTTTTAGTCCTGAAGAGATAATTTTGTAACTGTTTAGTGATATTTTTTATTATACATCTCTAATAGAATGGAAATTATGTTAGCATGGGACAATCTATGGTATGACATATAATATGCATGTTTATCAAAATGCATGCAGCTTAACAAGCAAAAAGAAGTTGAAATTGAAACATGATCAATGAGTAAAAATTTTGCTATCTACTAATTTAAATTACAGAGGTAAATATAGTTTCATAGTGACTCCCTTTATATAAATAAAATAAATAAAAGTATTGAGAGTCTGGTATTTTGCATTTTTTTAACTATAAAGTCTGGACAGATTTGTTGTGAGGATTAAATGAGGTAAACTATAAAATATTTGACAAAATAAGTATTAATTCTCTCGCTTACATTCCTTTGCTTTTTACTTTCATTTTTATTTTTTCTATTGTGCCTACGTTTTTAGTACAAACTGTGTAACATCCTTTTCAGAAGTAGAAAAGTAGCAGGGTGTGTTTAGTGCACAATAATGGAGTGAAAAAGAAAAATATAGACTAAATCAAGGATTATTTCATGAGAGAGGACCAAATATAAATTTTAAAACTTATTTAAAGCTGTAATTATAAATATATCTTCTAATTTTCTATTCACATGATCAATTCAATACATAGAATTATATGAAAGTAGTGGTGATAAATGGGGTGGTTTCCTCCTACAAGAGTACCCCGTCTGTTGTATTTCACCAATTTGAACACAACTAACATCAAGAGTTAGAGTTTAGAGAGTTGAGACTGAGCATCAGGGTCTCTCTCTCTCTCTCCCCCCTCCAATGTTTATTTTAACATATTGTGTTGTACTTTCATATCTCCTAAAAAGCTAAAGATTAAGAAGGTGCAGCTCAATTTCATGTGGCCTCGAATTGTCAATTAATACTAACAACTTGATAACCAACACCTATCAGTCTTGCACATAAATAAATCAAGATAAAACTTGGCCATTCAATATTCATTCTACAAATATTTATTGAACACCTTCTGTGTGCCAAGCTCTGTTCTAGATGCTGGGGATGCAGCAGTGGATAAAGAGACAAAAAGTCTAAACTAGTGTCATGAAATTTATGTTGTAAAGGATAATGAAAATCATTTTTAAAAAATACTGCCTATAAATGGGTAATAAATACTTTGAAGAAAAATCTAGCAGTGAAGAGGAATTGTTGGGAGTTGAGGAAGGCGCAATTTTAAAGTGCAGTCAGGAAAGGTGATATTTAAGTACAGCCTTAAAGGAGGGGAAAAAGATTGATCTAGCGGAGACTCACAGAAAGATGGAGCCTGTGACAGGAGCCTGGAACAGCAAGAACCTGAAACAGGAGGCTGAGCTGGGAACCTGCCTCCCATGTGTGAAACCACAAGCAGGTGGGGGCTAGAGAGGAGTGAACAAGAGGGCAAAATGTTGCAGATGAGGTTATAGCAACAAGTGCTTCTGTCAGGACTTGCTTTTGCTCTGAATGAGATAAGAAGCTATTGCAGGACATTGAAACAAATGACTGTGATTTAACTTACATGATCTAACTTCTTTGAAAGAATTGCTGTGGCTAGTACGTTGAGAATACACACAGAAGAACAAGAGTGGCAACAGGGACCTCAGTTAGAAGGCTGTAGTCATAATCTAGGTGAGAAATAATATCTGCTTGCACTGAGTAGTGGCAGGATATTGCTACTACTAAAAGAGTGACTGGAATCTGGAATTCTGGATGCATTGTGAAGGCAAACTTGTAAGACTTTTGCATAATCTTTAGGCAAGGGATTTTCTTGTGGATAGATGGAGATAGATTTACATATAGAATATCTGCCAGGCAATAGGAAGTAAGGTTCTGTACTGCTGTGAATTTGCTTATTGTTATTTCTTTCTTTAACAGGTGAAGTTTACATTTTATCAAGCAGTAAAAGCATGACCCAGACTCACAATGGAAAACTCTACAAAATTGTAGATCCCAAAAGGTGAGATTTCTTTCTGTCCTATTAAGCCAAGTAATTTTCTTCTTTCAGTTATTTTAGTTCATTCAATTAATGACAGAAACATTACAATTAGCAATCAGCCAAGATGTCCACTTCCGCCATTTCCTTATGCTCAGCACTGTCCTGAGAGGATCCTCTTCCCCTGTCTAAGATGACTAATGCCATTATGCAGAGCTTTAAAAGCTCATTCATGTTGTTCTTGCTGTCATCACAGAGCAGCGTTATATTCATGGAATCAGAGTCCTCAGTTAAAAGCCAGAGAGGAGACTGACATGTGAGGCAGTGGCTTAGGCTCTGGTGTTGGAAGCCATAAACCCTCCTTATTGCTAAGAAAATGAGAAACGTACTGGCAGACATGACAGCTGCTTAGTATGATTTTTGCTAAGTAAACAGGTAAGTTACTTTGGCAGTTCAACATCTGAGCCTCATTTGGAAACTATCTGAAAAGCTCACAGTGCTCACGAAGACTGTAGTGACCAGACAAATAAAAACTTAGGGAGGGTTTTGTTATTCGCTTCAGCAAAAGAAAGATTTGAATGCTTTAATCCTTTAAAGAGTATGTTTATCTTACCCCTGGTCCTTCCCACCCACCCTTCACAACATGTATACATAGGTACTTCAATCATCTTGAATCATTACTAGTCCATTGTTAATTTCATGGATCAAACCTGAGCTATCAGAAGCTGCTAAAATTATATGTTGTCAAAAAGGCATTAGTCATAAATTTAGAAACAGCTAACCATAAAAAAACCTAAGGATCATCACAGACACCACTGTTGTTGAACACTAGGAGTTATCACTCTTCAGCCACACTGTGCTGCAAATTTCAGATTCCTCCTGCATTATTTTCATGAGCCCATTTTCAAATTTCAATTTCTGAATTTCAAGTTTCTTTCAAAAGAATTAATTCTAATAATCTGAAAAGTTTACTAAGGACATTTAAAAATATTCTTTGCAAATTGTAAATTTCGTATGTTTTTCTGAGATTTTTGCCCATTTTGTGATACCACAAAATGCTTTTCTGAGGGAAATGTAGATTTACATCGACTCTTGCGGAACAAAAAGAAGAATCAGTTCTAAACAATCTCTGGGCAGTATCACATATCACAACTTGATAACATTTCTTTTCTATTTAACAGTATACACTTTCCTTCATAGTAAGAAAAATACCCATCTATATGCTATAGCGATTTTTTTCCTCAAGTGTGAAATTAATGACCTCCATAAGAAAAGTAAAGACATTAAAGAAAAAAAATCAGACACTTAGGGGATTGTTGAAGTTGACAATCTTAAGAATAAAAATCAAACTAATGTTAATTCACAAAATAGCAGCATTCTAAAGATTCATAATGAGGTGTAGGGATTTCACTCAGATCTAATACAATTAGTTTCAAAACAGTCATTGCTATTCCATTACACTAAGCTGATATGTTTTTGCAAAGTACCTGGTAGTATCGTAATGGATTCTCTCTCCTCACAAAAATCTTTCTCTCTTCATCTGGATTGTTTAGTCTGTGGCTGAGTTGAGGTGAATTTTACACCTTCAATCTATTATTAGTGTCTAATTACCAAGGTTCCCATAAGGGACCTTGGCTTTGTGATCTTAGCTCTCCTCTAGTAGGGTGGTCTCAGAGTGACATACCTGAAGCCCTGACTTATTATGGTGCCTGCTTCTAGCGAGTCATGTCATGTGGGGGGCTTGGGTTAAGATTTGTGTTTGCTTTTCACGAGGTGGGGGAAGTGGCAGAGTCCCAAAGACATCGTCCTTGTACACAGACATGAGCATAAATTCCAAAATTAAACTGACTATAAGAAAACAAATGTTTTTATAAACACTTGTTGGGAGCCTCATGCTGTTTTGATTTGGCCATCAACGTTTATTATTATAGTATTTCTTCCTAGATGAGTTGAAGTTCTATATAAGCAGACACTTAAGTATATGAACAGGATTATTTTGGAAACAAACTAATTATAAGCATAGTAGTGTTCAGGATGTCTGTGTTAGAGCAGGATTGTTTTTCTAAAATTTTTGAGGCAGAATTTTATAAAAGAATCTTATCGACTAAAAAGCAATATATAGACATGTCTTGTTATACCACAAATTAAACTCTTAGGTTAATTATATTCTTGCACTGAAGCCCCCAGACTTGTTAGAATAATGTTTTCAGAATAACTTTCAAACATCAGTTGATTTGTGGCCCAAGAAGATAAAAGCAGCAAATTAGGAAATTATTATTTTCTGTATTATATGCCATAGAAGTTACACTCTTACCATAAGATTTATGTTTTTTCTATTTTTCCCTACATGTGCGTGCATGCACACACACACACACACACACGCACACACACACAGTGAGGGAGTTCAGAAACCATAGAAACTATATATGCAGTATCTCTTAAATCATTTTGGCAAAAATAGATAAGGTTCTAGTATTACCATCTCAGTCTGTAAGGAAAATTTGATCTAAGGCTATAAGTTACATAATCATTTACATAAGTTTCAAATCAATTACAGTGTGCAGCCATCTCAGAAAAGGATGGTGAGATACCCTGTTGTAAAAATTAAATGCCATCATTTAGCATGGAAAAAAATAGAAAATGCCTGGAACTCAGAAGTTAATTTAAGGAAAAAATAAAAGGAAACAAAAGGAACATTCCAAGGAAACAAAAAGGAATTAAGTTTGCCTCCATGTTAGAACATTGTATACACTTCTGGAATATCTTCAGGGATTGAACAGTCACATTGTGTGGCAGAGCAGAGTTAGGGTCAAATCAATACCAATCATCCAGTTGGCTCAGTCAACTCACAAGATCCATAAAGTCTCTAGTACTGAATCCAGCATGCCATAGGCTGGGGGTTCCTACAGCTAGCACCTCTGGAAAACAAATTTAGATGAGCTGCCACAAAATCTTGGCAATAATTTTACTTTCACTTAGTAGTGCCATCTGAAACCAGTCAAGACTGGGAGAAAGTCTAACTGGATAAGACAGGGAGTGGATTGATCTGGTCTCTAAATCTTCCTTAGTGTAGCACCCAGCACAGATTATTTCACCATACTGTGCCCCTTTGTCCATAAAATAATATATAGGTGATATTTCTGTCCCTGCTGCATGCTACAGAGGGCTGTGAAGGTGATTAAATAATATATTTTAAACATATTACATTCTTTAGTAATTTTTGTGTGTTTATTCTAGGCATTCCAGGATTATTTTCAGGTGATCTCTCAACTTTTAAGGTTCCTTTAGTTCCAAAATTGGAATACAGACCTTCATGGAGCTTCTAAGAACTCCCAGTATGGCCAGGTGCAGTGGCTCATGCCTGTAATCCTAGCACTTTGGGAGGCCGAGGCGGGTGAATCACTTGAGGGTCAGGCATTTGAGACCAGCCTGGCCAAAAAAAGTGAAACCCTGTATCCACTAAAAATACAAAAATTAGCTGGGTGTGGTGTGCATGCCTGTAATCCCAGCTACTCTGGAGGCTGGGCAGGAGAATCACTTGAACCCAGGAGGCAGAAATTGCAGTGTGCCAAGATCACGCCACTGCACTCCAGCCTGGACAACAGAGTGAGACTCTGTCTCACAAAAAAAAAAACTTTCAACACGTAGTTTTCAAATGTCCAAATTATACCTTGGATGCTTGCTCTTTGCTAAATCCTTTTAAAATTACACAAATGTTCCTGGGGGTGGAAATAAAAGAATTCTGACAGTTATGTAACTTCCAAGATTTATTTTTATAGAACACAAATTTTTTCATGGTATTGACAAATATTCTTTAATTTTTCTTTTAGATGAACTTAAATCAAATGACTTTTTTGTTTTGAAATGTTTCCAGGCTTTATTTCTCCAGGAATTTGTAAAGGAAAATTATTCTCCATCATGTTGATTTAATTACTATATACTCACTCTTGCTATATTTTAACATACCATTTATCTGTTACCCAACCAAGTCACACAGACCATTCCCTTAAGACGCCTATAAATTAACAATGCAAATTCCAGGCTCGAGAGGTCATTTTACAGAAACATTGTATTCCCAAACTCCTCTGTGACCAATATCCAAAACTTCCCCTCATACCTCTTCCCCCTATGGCCCACTTACTGTCCCTTGTTTATTGTTTTCTTAATATCTTCATCCTACTTCTTATTACACTGGATGCTAAAGAGTGCTTTTTTAAAAAAAAAAAAAATCACTTTATAAGAGGATACCGTTCTGTTTATCCTTCACATATGTCTCAGGGAGCCAGCAGGCAGCTCTGCCATCCTAAAGAAAGTCATACATAATAGAGCAGCTTTAGCCCAATAAGCCAGTCTAGTCCCAATTCATCAGTCAAAGTTTTATGCAAGTGGCCCCCCTAAGTTGATAAATTCCCACAGTGCCTGTTGACCCAGCTGCCAAGTCCTCTTGCAGCAGGTGGTGTTTTCATGGCCACCCTGACAGTAATACAAACTGTTTAGCAGCTCCATTGACCTTTCAGCTATTAACAGGGATACAGGCTCCACTAGGGACTAGTTTTCAAACATGACAGAATTTCTTAACACTAGAGGTCATGAACAAGTATATGCCCTATAAAAGTCCATTCAGCATGGTGGATTTGAAGTCTAAGAGACAAGGAAACATTTTCCACATTTCTGCTATCATCATTATTCTATGTATCCAGTAACCAAAGATGGATATACACTTATCTGACTGATAATATTTTATTCTCAGTATACTAGATTTCCTGTTGTGGTGCACAATACCTTTTCAACTAACAAATCCCTCCCAAGCTGCCATATAGCATCTGAAATTTTAGAGATATACTACAACAGAATTGGATAAGATCAAAGTCAAAACTTCTAATGAATGGATGAGCATGCATACATAATAGATGGTAGCAGCCTGAGCATAACTAAAATTTTATTTATACTTTAGCAAGATTTGCATACATGTACATGAGTACAGACATACTTAAACATACGGGTAATACATGCAATGTTATGTAGAACCATCACCTATTTCAAAATAAATAGAAACTATTATATAATAATTTACGAAAAAACCTTTGTGTGTCTGTGTTATTTTGAAGTGCTTATGTCCTATTTTTAAAAACCATCATATGCTTTTATTCCCAATGCTGACAAATGTGTATTTATAAAATGCAAAACTACTTCTATTTCTCCCCTTGTTGAAATCCTTCACTGGCCTCTCACAATTGTTAAAGATGACTCTAAAACCTTAATTTTCCCCAACTTTAAGGTATAATTGACAAATAAGAATTGCATATGTTTACAGAGTACAACATGATGTTTTGATAAATGTTGTGAAATGACTCAGTCAAGTTAACTATACTTATCGTTATTTATGGTGAGAATATATATTAGTCTTCCTGTATGTATATGTATATATCCTATTTCCTGGAAATGTGACATATGAGCCCAACATTCAAAAGAATTTTCTGTTTTATACTAAGTAGTCACTCTTAAGCTATCAATTTTGAATCTTAGAATATCACCTTTAGTAATTGGAGAGACTGCTATGAAAACTTGACTGAATTGCCACTTCCAATTGGCATTCATTTAAAAAGATATAAAATGGCCGGGCGCGGTGGCTCAAGCCTGTAATCCCAGCACTTTGGGAGGCCGAGGCGGGTGGATCACGAGGTCAAGAGATCGAGACCATCCTGGTCAACATGGTGAAACCCCGTCTC
>NW_016107319.1:9921147-9960696 GCF_001604975.1 Cebus imitator
AAAAAAAAAAAAAAAAAAAAAAAAAGATATAAAATGGAGAATGTAAATGATGAAGAATATATTCTTCAAAGTGAGACTTATATATTGAGTCAAAAACTCTTAAAAGCATATTTTTTTATTAACATGGCCACCATCATTACTATGCCTGCCACTGTCTCTTCTAGGGCAACGCTAGATGTCTGATATTAGTACTTTTGAATATCTGATACTTTTATTGTAAGGTAGTATATCTTCAGATATTGCAGTACCTTAGATAAAGGCAGATTTAATGTTGCATTAGATATCTCTAAAACAGTCATGCAAATTTTTTGAAAAGACGTTTTCTAGAGGAAGACGTAGCTTATAAAGAAAAAACTGCATCTTAACATCATTTGTTACTAATCCATTTTGGTTGAGTTAAAAAATTTGTCATTTAAATGACATTTTTGTCAGCTATGACAAATAAATGATATATGAACATTGAAATTTGGAAATTCATCAGGCTAGTCATCTTCAAAGAGAATTTGAACTGACATTTCCGTGCTTTTTTATAGGAAAGAAACTTGTCTTAACTTTCTTTTTTCCTTTAAAGTGTTTAGTGATATTTAAATTTCTACCTTCATATGATATGAAATTAAAACACTGGTAGATGTATTGCTTTATGAGTGGGGAAATGGAGTTAATAATTTATTTTTTGATGATTTCTAAAAGAAAAATACTCCATTCTTTAAGTCTTTTGGATTATGTTGTAATACAAGTGTTATTTAGTGTGTGTGTGTGTGTGTGTGTGTGTGTGTGTGTGTCTGTGTTTGAGACGGAGTTTTGTTTTTGTTGCCCAGGCCAGAGTGCAATGGCATGATCTTGGCTCACTGCAACCTCTGCCTCTCAGGTTCAAGCGGTTCTCCTGCCTCAGCCTCCCGAGTAGCTGGGATTACAAGTGCACGCCACCACACCTGGTTAATTTTTTGTATTTTTTGTAGAGACGGGTTTTCACCAATTGGCCAGGCAGGTCTCAAACTCCTGACCTCAGGTGATCCACCTGCATTGGCCTCCCAAAGTGCTGAGATTACAGGCATGAGCCACCACGCCCAGCCTATTTATTCTATTTGTTAATTAGTTGTCATTCCCCTGAGCTATTTTCATCACAATAAAAATAGATAAAATCAGAAAAAAATTCTCTGGTTATATTAAGTTGCATAAGCAATACTTGGTTTCTAACATTTTTATCAATTATGGTTTATGAATTAAGTATTTAAGTTAAAAACTTGATTTTGGACATGAAATTCTGAACAGAATGTATTTCCTTCTTTATATTAGGAAGCAATGGCATTGGCTTTTTTAAAATCATACCCTAATTAATTAGTTTTTATATTTGTGTCATATCAGAGTAAGTAAAGATATAATCCAGGAGTCCTGATTTTATTAGTCCTGATGTCATTAGAAGCATTTTTTGTATGTCTCCTATGTTCAAGATATTGTATTTGCGTTATGTGCTATGGAGGGAGAAAATAAATGAGAAATTGGTCCCATCCCCTAAGAAGTTGATTTTTACTTTAAATCAGGAGATTGCATACATTATTAAAATATTAAAAATATCATTTGAAATAAAACACTTTTCAACAAAAATACTGTACCATAACACTGTACATCATAAATTGCCAAATGAATGATCCAGAAATTATTGATGTAGGTAAAACTCACCATGATTCAGCTTCCCATTCAAATCTGTTCTGCTACATTATGAATTTCTTTAACACTAATAAGCTCAAATACAAAAAAGAATATCAGCATAACATGAAAGTTATGTAGCTTCTCAAGCAAGACGTAACCAGAATTATAAGGAAAGGAACATACCCTCAGCCTAGCTGTTGCACAGGCAGAAAAAGCCTTCTCAGCTGAGCTGTCAATGAAAAATAAATGCCTACACTGGGTTTCCCTCCTCCAAGAGTCACCCCAAAGCCTTGCATGGCTCTCTTCAGGGTGCACATCGTCTTTTCAGAGTTCCACTTCCATCATCATTTTGTCTGTGTGTTTCTAATTTCTTGAAGCACCCTCCAGCTACTTCTGAGCTGCTCGCTTGGTTGCTCAAACTTTCTTCCAAGATACCAACTTTTGTTTTCACCACTGCTTTAGTTACAAAGCTGCACAGATCTTGAGGGGTCTGCCCCAAACCAATTCTTCCCATAAGCCCTTGTCTTAGTCAGCTTAGGTTGCTATAACAACAGGTGGCTTAAACAACAGACATCTACTTGTGATGGTACTGAAGGAAATCCAAGAGCAGGGTGCCAGCATGGTTGGATTCTTGGTAAAGGCTCTGTTTCTGGTTTGCACGTTGCCACCCTCTCACCATTTCCTAACATGATAGAGAGAGAAAGAGACTATTTCTGAAGAGACTATTAGTCACAAAGAAGACAGTCAATGCCAAGCTCTACTTGTTTTCAGCACATTTCAGAACAGAGAAATTTCTAGACACTGTGTAAAAATAAGATAGAACATTAGCTTTATCAACCCTAAACTTGACTTTTAGAAATATGTAGTACAAATTAAAAATTTGAATATAATTCATAAAGTACATAAGTTCAGAGTTATCCTTGAATTTAAAGGTTTGTTTTCTCTTTGTTCTAATATCGGGGTTTTTTTTTAATTGTACTGTAGGTTCTAGATCTATTGCACAAGATCTGCGTGCGAAGTTCTTATAGGATTGTTGCATAGGTACATACATGGCAAGGTAGTTTACTGCCTCCATCTCCCTGTCACCTATATCTGGCATTTCTCCTCATGTTATCCCTCCCCAACCCCCTCACCCTCTGTTTATTTTTGTTGTTTGTTTGTTTTGTTTTGAGACCAGTCTTCTCTGTTGCCCAGGCTGGAGTGCAATGGTGCCATCTTGGCTCACTGCAGCCTCTGCTCCCTGGGTTCAAGTGAGTCTCCTGCCTTAGCCTCCTGAATAGCTGGGATTACAGGCGTGAGCCACCACACCCAGCTAAATTTTTTTTGTATTTTTAGTAGAGACGGGGTTTCACCATGTTGGTCAGGTTGGTCTTGAACTGCTGACCTTGTGATACGCTCACCTTGGCCTCCGAAAGTGCTGGGATTACAGGTGTGAGCCACCACGCTCAGCCCAGAATTATTTAAGAATACATAAAATAGATATTTCTGCAGCCTATATACGCTATGATGTCAAGGAAGATATTCCTTAAAAATAAAATGAAAGCAGTAACTCTTAAAACATTTAATTCCTTGCTGTACTTCAAATAGTACTTGAAAGATACCATTAGGAAATGTGTGTTGCTGTTTCTACTGCCGTGAAGTCCCAATGAGATCAATATTACATGGTTACACAGGAATAGATTCCATTGGCTCCACTATGGAATATGATTTTATTATAAATATATGATTCCTCAGCTAAATTAAGTTTATATAATGCATTTTGTTTGTTAGCTTGTTTTGTTTTGTTTGAGACGGAGTCTCACTCTTTCACCCAGGCTAGAGGGCAGTGGCATGATCTCGGCTCACTGCAACCTCCCCTTCCCAGGATTCAAGCAATTCTCCTGCCTCAGTCTCCTGAATAGCTGGGATTACAGGCACAAGCCACCACACCCGGCTAATTTTTGTATTTTTAGTAGAGACAGGGTTTCACCGTGGTGGTCAGGCTGGTCTCAAACTCCTGACCTCGTGATCCACCCACCTCGGCCTCCCAAAGTGCTGGGATTACAGGCGTGCGACACGTAGCCTGGCCGCATTGTTGTTTTTAAAGCTGCTACAAAATGGCTACATGTGGTCTCAAAACACGCAGTAAATCATTCAGAATACAGCATTTTACTCCTTATCAGTAAACTGACACTGAAGTAAGAAACATTGATATCACCAGGAAAAATTCAGTGAACAGTCAGATTAAAGACAATTATGAAGAGGAGAAATAACAGTTTGTGTACTGCCTTTGAGAAAGGCACTAAAATGATTAATACACAGATGACGCAGCAAGTACCCAGCTGGTACACATACTAGCACTTATTCCTATGCCTAAAGCTCTGCAGATGGGAGACAGTAAAACTTTATCCCATCATGAGATATTTTTCACTTCCTTACCCTTTTTTAGGTAAAAGTGATGAGTATTGGCTTTAAAATGATGAGTGGTCAAGGATAATCACTCTGTAATCGAGTTGCTTACGGTGTGAGGAAATTCATTAAACCATAGAATCTGCTGTGGCATTCGAAGACTGCCTCCTTGTTCACGGCAAAGACTCCACCCAGTTGGAAGATTTCAGAGGATTCTGTACTTGGAAGTGCCTGAACACACTAATTAATGGCCACATTAATTCCTCCTGGCTGGGAAATGGTCCTAATTTAGAAACAGGCCTCACAAACTTGGATATGCATGCGAGTCACCTGGCCATCTTGTTAAAGATTCAAAATCAGTAGATCTGGGGTTAGGGCCTAAGATTCCGCATTCTGTGGAATGAGGATTTTGACTTGTCAATTTTTCCTAACTCATGAGAATGAAAAAAACATGGAAGATAAGTAGTTTTTTAAACGTTAGAGTTGCAAGGGTGTTCTTTTCCATGTATCCCAGCGTGTCTGTGGATGAGGGATTAAGACAGCTCTTACATCACCTTCCACCCTTAAACACATAGCTGTCTAAGAGAGAGGCTACAGAATTATTACAACTTCTAAAACCTCCATCAGAATTTCATACATAGTATTACTCATGATCTGTATATCTTGTTTTACAATGAAATGAATTCAAAATCTAGACAGCTCACAAAAATTTCAGAATGAGCTCCTTTCCTTTTTGTGAGACAAAATAGATTTCTGCAGTGCTCATGTGGAAGTAGTTACTCTTGCTCAGACAGGATTTATCCTTGTACCTCCAAACAGAATCAAAGGATTTCCTGTGTATTGGTTTATTTGTTCATCCATTAAATTAAATATCATGAAACGAAAACCATTCATAATACCATTACCCAAAGACTTTCACTGTTGATCTTAGCTATTCACAGAGTCATCACCTATAACGCGTGTTATAAATCACTTATGCTTCTCAACTTCTCCTTTGTTTTCAAAAAAGTATCCAAATCTTTATACTACTACACAAAGCAAGCCAAAGTCGGTTTCTAAGAAAATATTTTAAATTTCTGAAAATAGTGTTTTATACATTAAAGAATGTTGGACAGTTTTTTGTACTAGGGTTTTGGTGTTTCATTATTTGTCATGTGTGAAGGGACTAGGAAATATGTTTTTCTGATTTAAATTAAGTTCAAGGGCTATGGAGATAGCTGTCAACAAATAGGCTAGAAGTATTCTTTTATACAAGCCTAAACACCCTCTGGGGTACATTTTCTGTTTTGAAAGTTACTTCAAACTTCATTTAATAGAGTGCCAAAAGTTTAAAGAGTTAATGTTTAAAAGAAGAATGAGACAATTTAAGTGATTCTTATTAGATCATACATTAAAGCACCCAATTTTCCAGTCCGATAAAAATAAGTATGAAAATGGGTTAATGCAGCACAGAAATATACCCTAAAGTTTTGTTTATATCCTATCTAGGTGTGTATATGTAGTACTTAAGTATACGTAAGATGGTCTATTTCAACATGACAATAATAAGTAAGTTTAAAGGTACTATTTATTCCGTTTTTGTTTCTCTTTATTCCATGTAAAGGAGGCCTGTTCTTTTCCGTAAAAGGGAGAATGTCACCATTACAAAGAGTTATTGCAGGGGAATAGTTGGAATCACGAAAAATCTTTGTCAGACACTACCAAATATTAGAAAATTGAATTTTAATCTGTTGACTTAATTCCCATCTGGAAAAGAAGACAATCCTATCTCTTTATCTCATGCTGACCTTGACTTGCTTAGCCTTCTGTTCATTTACTATGGTTGTAGTTAGTATAAAAATACATCTTTCAGAATGAATTCAACTGTACCTTGGAAAAAACTTTAAGACAAATTTATTTAGTCAATAGAGAGAAATACAGTAAATGTTTGTGTTTATGATATGAAGGTATAGCAATTAGATTTTAAGGATATCCTTTCCCTGAATGGCCCATATTTTCCTCATATCTTCACCCAACACAAACACCCTTTTAAAATTCCATATTCTTATTAATTTCATTCATTCAACAGATTTTTATGAATCATTTTCCATGTGCAACACATCCATCTAGGTCCTGGGGAACCACAAGAGAAGAGAGGAAATATTTGTCCTCATGGAGTTCATATTTCAGAGAGTGTATTTGAGAAAGTTACTACTATTAAATTCAATTTATTTATTTTGAGATAGAGTTTCACTCTTGTTACCCAGGCTGGAGTGCAGTGACGTGATCTCAGCTCACTGCAATCTCTGCCTCCCTGGTTCAAGCGATTCTCCTGCCTCAGCCCCCTGAGCAGCTCTAACTACAGGCACCCACCACGACACCCAGCTAATTTTTGAATTTTTAGTAGAGATGGGGTTTCACCATGTTGGCCAGGCTGGTCTCGAACTCCTGAACTCAGGTGGTCCACCTGTCTTGGCCTCCCAAAATGCTGAGATTACAGGCATGAGCCATCATACCTGACCTAATTTAATTTAATAAACTTCTATTGACTGCCTATACAGTATTTTCCTAGTTCCTATGAATATGAGTAGCTGAAAAGATAAAATACATGGTGGCGTAAATGTCATCTCTCTATAACATCTCTTAAACTAGTTGCCTCCTCGTGTATTTCTATGATACTTCATGTACACCTGTGCCATAGCAAAATCGGAATGCATTACACTTTTGTGTATGCATGTTTATCTTTCCCGCAGTAGTCTCTGCGAGGCTCAGGACCCTGTAGTATTTATGTCTTATGCCCCTGAAGAGCGCAGTACTTACCCCTGTAGTATTTATGTCTTATGCCCCTGAAGAGCGCAGTACTTACCCCTGTAGTATTTATGTCTTATCTCCCTGAAGAGCACAGTACTTACCTGAGTAAATGATTCGACTTGAAGAAGATTGAATATGTAGCTTCTGCTCTCAGAAAACCTTCAGTGAAGAAGAAAAAAAAAAAAGAAGAGAGAGAAATAAACAGCCTATTCCTGAAGAGAAACAAAGCCCTATAAGAGACACTCAATCTTTTATGTCAGTGTTCATATTAAGGGAGCCCAGATAGAGTAACAGTTTAAAAGAGAGAGGATTGGTTTAGTATAATAAATACAGAATGTTTTTTTATCACTGTATAGACCAAAAAAAGATAATTTCTCCTGGTATTTAAATAAAAGTTGAGAGAATTACAATGTTTGTATATGACAGCCACACAATCTTATATAAATTAAAGTAAACAAGCCCAGGTGTGAAATAATTACTACATCCGTGGGTAGGCAAGCATTTACCAAATCTTAGTCGGAAAAAAAGAAAAAACAATTTAGAATCTTCTTCCTAATCTGAGTTTTCATATGTTTGAATGTTTGGTGAAAAATAGTCAAAGCATCCAATTGGAGTATCAGCAGGGAAACAGGTCAGACACTCTCCCCTAAAGAATTGCCCGTCAGTATCGGATTTCTATTCATCATGTCCTCATTCCTCTTCCCAGTGTCCAGGAATCGGTGTTCCTATACTTTGCCTCAAACAGGCAACATTTTCTAGTTGTTTAACTAAGTTGACCTATATTCATGACCTAAATGATGCCATCTCTTTAGATGCACCTATTCAGGCATAAACCATCTCATAGAGTAGTAAGTGAGGGTAAGTACCTGCATATTTTGCATTGCCTATAGCATGTAATATATTTTTGACATACCCTATTTCTGAGTCTCTTTTCTTGAATGAGTCAGAAAGTGGGTGAGCAAGTGAGTAAGGAATAGAAGTTAGATGCACAGAATTCTACAAGTTCAATTAGCATATTTTTTTTACAGAATGCCACTTAGTAAATGATCATGGCTACTGAAAAATTGCTCTTCTGGTGGTCAGAAACGCCACCATTGTCTCACAAACAAAATAAAAATTTTAAATGAGAAAGAAATAGAATATACATGGGATACTCAAGGACAAGAAGACGACGAAGATTGTGTCCTTACTTTCCCTGGCATAGCCATTTAACATTTTCTCTACCTTATACCACCCCACCCTTACTCTCAGAAAGACATTCTTGAGGAACACATGGAAATTGTTAATGTTTTTTTGAATAAAAATATGCTTAGGGCATAGAATGCCTGAAGGACCTTTCACATAAATTGACCATTCCTAGATTCAAATAAGAGACTGAACAAATTTAAGGGAGTTTTCTGAATTATCATGTTAGCTGCAGAACACAGCACTTTCAACATAGAGTGGAACTTTCCTTGGGGAGAAGAGCTAGAGAAGTCACTGTACATTTTAAATATTTTGGTTTTTAACATATATGGTTTTGAGTCCTTGTGGAAACAGCCTGAAGTCAGGCCTCAGATTATTATCATTGTTTATATTGCCATAGGGACATAAGGTAACCTATCTCAAAAAAGCTGAGTCTGCAGGGCTTAATTATTTGCTTATCTCAGAACGTTCTGTAATTTACCCTTGGGGTTTTGACCTGTAATGATCACCTTCTTTTTATGATACTTAAGGTGTCCGTTTGTTTGGCCATCCTAATGTTGTTGATTTGACTGGCAATGAAAGCATTCATTTACATTCCTTAACTGAAAAGAAGCTTCTCACCACACTGTGGCACAGGTAACAGTGACTGTTAGGAATGTGCCACTGCATTTTTTCCCTGAAAATTAGATAATGAGCAGTTGTGACCATGACTCCAGCCTGACCCAGCTCAAATGACGTCTTACTTTAAATACAGTAAGATCCATAAAAATCTTCTGAAGGCATCTCGGTTTCCTCTATAAATGATGTCAGTTGTAGAACAATTAAAATCTATGACTTTTTACATTACAAATAAGATGTTTCTGTTTGCTACTTTTTTTTTTTTTGAGATAGGGTCTTGCTCTGTCACCAGGCTGGAGTGCAGTGGTGCAATCTCAGCTCACTGCAACATCTGCCTCCTGAGTTCAAGCAATTCTTCTGCCTCAGCCTCCCGAGTAGCTGGGACCACAAGCGCTTGTCACCATGCACGGCTAATTTTTATATTTTTGGTAGAGACGGGGTTTCACCGTGTTGGCCAGGATGGTCTCAATCTCTTGACCTTGTGATCTGCCTGCCTCAGCCTCCCAAAGTGCTGGGGTTACAGGCGTGAGCCACCGCGCCCGGCCTCTGTTTGCTACTTTTGGCATTCTTTTTCCTTATAGCAGGACAAAATCAAATTATTTATATGTATAATCATTATATATGGATCCAAATCAGATTACTTATGTATAATCAGTATATATATATATATTGATCTTTCTGTGCATGGAGTTTAAACTTTGACTCAATAGTGTACACACATATATTATGGTCACCTTTCAAGAAAAATCAGTCTGAAACTATTACCTCAAAAGAAATGTAAAATTAAAACAAAAATTGATTCCAAAGCTCCATAGGCCACAAGTCATTTTGATGAATGCCTTCAGCCCTGTAGTACCACCAACTGCGTCAATAACAAGGGAAACTCTCTCAGACACTATTCCTAAACATTTTTGTAGATATAAAAGAGAAAGTTTTAAGATATTTATACATATTTATTTTAAATATTTCAACGGTTAGAAATTCTTAGTTACCAAATGTGAAATATTAATTTAATTAAACATAGTTTTCATCAGTGGGTTTTGATCAGGATAAAATTTCTGAGAATGTTTAATGTGTTCAGTTGGGTTCCAAACAACTTAATTTGTTTCCTCACTGTATGTATTTCCTGTCCTTAGACAGTAATATATCTGACTGAGTCACTTTTTAAAAAATCCTCTCTATAAAGTAAGAGGCATGTTTTGTAAGCCACTGAATCACTAGATTTCGTTCCAATGTTGATTTTCAACGAGAATACACTTTCAACTATTGTCTTTTAATGTAGACCTTTAATGCCTGAGGAATGCAGAGCCACGGTACAACCCGCACAGACGCTGGCCTCGGAGTGCTCCAGGCTCTGTCGAAACGGCTACTGCACCCCCACAGGAAAGTGCTGCTGCAGTGCAGGCTGGGAGGGGGACTTCTGCAGAATCGGTTAGTATTTCTGTTTTCACCTGAAAGGACTGGGGACGAGCCAGTCCTTAGGTACTCAAGAACTCGACATCCATTGTTTCTTCTACAATTGTATAGTGTTCAAAAGTGGTTAGCCACTTGCAATGCTATTAATGCTCATCTGTCTCCGAGCTTGTAAGTAAAATCTTGCTCATTTTCTTAATGTAAACAATTCACCTATGTAAGTTAATTATAAAGATACAAAATCTTTAAATGACTGAATCCTTTCAAAAAGTAAAAAACAGCACAACTGGATCATCTTGTGGACCTCGCAGTCCTGGGCTCTGAGATTTCACACTAGCGATGACTTAAAACATGCAAAGCCCCCCTCCAAGTGCTAGCATTTTCCAGACACCCCGTAAATGACCTCCCTGGCTTTACTGCTTGCTTTCCTGCTACAGCAGACTAAAAACAGGGCTTTTCAGTGGGTGTTATTAAATAAAAGGAGAAATGCAGTTATTTAGAGATATATTATGAGATTTTTTTCATGCTTTTCGCCACCCCCCTGTGAACCATCAACTAGGTGTGCATCTGCTCAGAGACAGCAAAGGAGATTTATTCCAGGGTTGTTCTAGCCTGTAACTTGATATTTCCTCAATTATGTGCAATGACGTTTAAGTTCTACTTTGTGTGAAGTAAGAAAATTAGATAAATTTAGAAACCTAGAGTTTAAAATTGAATATGCATAATTAACAACCAGCATATATCAACACTTCTAAAAGATTTTGATCTCAGCTATTTCAAATATTAAAATACTTATTGCCAATGAAAATTAAAATCTCAAATTAACATTTAATATTATTAACTCATAAATGCTCTTTGTTGGTCCTCAAGATGTATTTGTTTCAAAAAATTATAACTATAACTTGTCTGTTTTTATATTGTCTAACAAAAATAACCAACATTGAAAATCACATATAGAGAATATATTTTAAACTTGCATTGCATCGGCATTAATAACATGATGTGTTTAATTAATACTATGGTTATGTATCTAGGAAGGAGATATCAAAATTAAAACTCAACAGAAATTAAGTAATTACATTATTTAAAACAAATGCTCACAATTTTTTGACCCATCCTCTCTCTTTTTGTTAGTTGACCAAAAATATGACAATCAGTATTCAAATGCAGTGATATTCAAATTCCTGATAATATATTGTCTCTCCGTTTCCTTTGCTACCTGACAATATCTACTTTCTCTGCATTTTTTTTTAAGATGGAGTCTCTCTCTGTTGCCCAGGCTGGAGTGCAGTGAGGTGATCTCAGCTCACTGAAGCCTCCACCTCCTGGGTTCAAATGATTCTCCTGCTTCAGCTTCCTGAGTAGCTGGGATTATAGGTGCCCACAACCATGCCCTGTTAATTTTTGTATTTTTAGTGGAGATGGGTTTTCCATGTTGGCCAGGCTGGTCTTGAACTTCAACCTCATGTGATCCGCCCGCCTCACCTTTACAGAGTGCTTGGATTACAGATGTGAGCCACCACACTCAGCCTCTCTACATCTTTTAGTAACAGAATATAACATAATAGTGTCCATTCTGCTATATTCCCTGCTTTGCATTTTGCCTAATCTCTTATGTTACCTGAAACCTTCTGGTGGCAGTATGTTTAAACTGAGGATGAATGAATTATCTTGAATACGGGTGGCATTATACATACCTTAATTGATATTAATAGTAAACTGTGATATAAATTAAAATAGACATACATTGAGTTATCGTAAAGTTTTACTCCATGAGGTACTTTCATCTTTACACTGAGTAAATTTAAATCATTTGAATATATAACATTTACCAAAATCATTTTATAAAAGTAATGTTTATTTTGTACGCAAACGAGAATTTTATTAATGTACTCACATTGTTTTCTCATCTCCCACAGATTTAAAAGATAAAATTGTTTATTTTCTTCTTATTTTTTCTTTTCCATGTGTCAACCACAGGCCCCTGGAATTTGATTAATGCATTTGAAAGGTCAAAATGACCCTGTCTCGTCAAAACATAAGGAAATGTATTGAAGGAATTTGACTCCATCCACAGGGATTGTACTCCCCAGATTTATCTTACCAGAAAATGGCAATTTATACACCCAACTTCATGTTTCATTTTAGCATTAAATCTTTATATTCCCATTTATAATGCAGTGGTAAAAATTCTTTAATAAATAAATTCTGGGCTGTAGGATGACCCTAAAAAGGTTTGCTCAAAACATCCTTTGCTGGCCAATTGCACTGACTCCAGAAAGGGACTTCAAAGTGTAATCAGAGAGCAAAGCATATGCTGTGTGCCCCCTGGAAGCAAGGGAAAGGAGGAATTCAAGGGAGTTTATATGGTGGTTATTCCACCTAACCAAAATCCAAAACTGTTCCTTTATGTTGCATTGGAGATGCTGGAGCCTCTGTGTCTCCCCCTCAGGCTGGACTGCTTCCATGTTGAGGTCCTACCTTGAAGGAATGGGAAAATATTAGAGCGTGCGGGGCCGTCTGTAGGGAAGGCTCCTGTGGAGCAGAGATTTCAAAGGACTAAAATCTTCATTTTAAAAAGAGTTAATTTTGCAGAGGGTTGCATTTGTTTCTCGTGATCTCTGCTTCTCTAGAAATGTCTCTCATTCTCTGCTGAGTTCAGGCCCCCAAATAACTATAAGTGTAAAAGCCTGTTTCCTACTTACATATATTTATCTTTCAGATCATTTTGTAATTATCTCCCTTCTTCTTTCCCTCGCTTCCCTTAGTCAGCAAATATTTGCTGGTCTCATGCTCAGTCCTGTTTCTGACATACAGAATGAGAGTATGATGTTCTTGCTCTTTTTCTCTCCCAGCAAAATGTGAGCCAGCTTGTCGTCATGGAGGTGTCTGTGTTAGACCAAACAAGTGCCTCTGTAAAAAAGGATATCTTGGTCCTCAATGTGAACAAGTGGACAGAAACATCCGCAGAGTGACCAGGGCAGGTATTCTTGATCAGATCATTGACATGACATCTTACTTGCTGGATCTAACAAGTTACATTGTATAGTTTATGGGACTGTTTGACTATTCCTTTCCAATGGGCATTTATTTTTTATCCTGTCATTAAAAAGACTGTTATCCTGCTACACACTCCTGTGATTTCATTCTCTTTCACTAATTTAAAAATAATTTCCAAAAATGTGCAGATCTTTTGTGTGTATGTCAGCACGTTTGTTCACATATGCACATACACACACTCATAACCCCTATATGCATGGCTGCATAACAGATGAACTTTTAAAGTATATACTTCCCTGTGCAGAGTAATTTATGCAGAAATTCCATTGTAAATTGATAATGGATTTTTTATGTCACCAGAATAGATTATTTGACTTCCCAGGAATTTTCTGTCTGTAATCACTAAAGTCAACTTTAATAGAGTTTTGAAACATTACTGTGCAATCTGATGGATCTAATAAAAAGGCAATATTTTTATATTAAAGTACTATACTGAGAGAGAATGTTTCAGAACTCCCTGATGAATTTCTAAGTGAGCAACTTGATATAAAATTGTAATCTTCATTTTTGTCAGTGTATCCAATTACAGAATGTTACGCACTTACCTTTTTATTGGCAGAGAAATCTGGTTACTTCATCTTAATCTCAAGACTGTTTTCAAGGGTTTTATAATTAAATCATAATGGCATATTTTAAAATCAGTCTTCCTAAAAGGTCTGCTTTTACTGTATATTTTATTTAACAATAGGCACTGGGTTTGTGTTACGTATTTATATTTTTTATTTTATTTTTATAATATAGACATCACCTAGATGAAACACCTTTACCCTGTCCTGTAAAATACTAAAGTTACATTTTTCACCAACTTAATTGGAAAGAAGGGGAGTGAGAAAGCAAACAGTCTTTAATGTGCTGTGGATCTAATCTAGCAAGGTATCCTTGTGCCAACATATAATCATTAACGACGGATGAAAAAGCAAGAAAACAGCCAATCTTTATAAAATTCCAGCATTAAACATTTGTAAAGTGCTTTTCGCCATAGTAAGACTGTCAGAGTATATGTTATTAGAATGTTGCAGATTTCCATTGAATCGAACCTCACTGGAGAAGAGCTCACTTGTTTTTAAAAAATCTTGGCTATGTAAGCTGTCACCTGTACAAATTTTTAACATAATAATTCTTGCCAAATATGACTTTAAATGTACATGTTCCTTCAGAACTCAATGAAAATACTCTTTGGTTAATGTATCAATAAATTTTCTGTAAATATTCTGTTTAGGGTTTTAAAGAGATGACACATTCTGACTTAAATCTGCAAAAAGTCTAGTAGATATTTTTCTTTATGGTTTTCAAGGCCAGCGCTCCAAGTTTGGATTTTAACAAAATATAAGGCCTCTTTGCACTACTAAAAAAACACATCTACTCATGACAAGTGCACACTCACTATGGCTGTCCTTCTTCTGTAAACATCCATTCCTATAGAATCTAAATTGTGGAGCAGTATAGATTATGCAGCACCAGCTGACTTTCTAAACCTGCTCCTTACCTTTAGGAATACAACCATTAATTTAAAAAATATATTGTAGCTGGTATTTCTCTATTGTTTTAAGGTGAGAGATTTGCAATTAAAGCCCAGTAAGCATTTATATAGGCGCCACAATGTAGAAAGATTGGTTAAGTACACTGCTCTTGTCTTCCATATATGATTACTTAAGTTTCAAGTGACCTCATGCCAAATGGAAATGGGTTGAGAAATCTTGGTTCAGTGCTTAGTGAACAATAGCCTGCATTAAAAAGTGCATGCATAATTTTGCACAATTTAGATTCAATTGACAGTCTATTCAAAGAAGTCTCAGGATTAAATGAGCATGGAGACCAAATTGCCCTCTTACCCCAGAAAAGGGGTGGTCCCTTCTAGTCACACCAACACTTCATTGGCCCAACAGTGTGACAAATCTTGCAATGAACCATGCAGTAGCCTGCATCTGTAGGTTAATAGCAATCTTTTGTCTCCATTGCTTTCTCTTCATAGCCCTTTTACTGAATTCCATCACAGAAAGTTTTACAATTAAAAAAAAAAAATGTCCTGACAACCATTTTTGTAAATGGACCTTACCATCTAATCGTCTCTTATTCAACGTGGGTGACATTAACAAAATGTGAACTTCTTGTGAGGGAGCCAGCTGTCTAAATCTGTCAAATTGTGCAGTTTTATTACACATTCTCCCATTCCTAGTTTCCCTGAAAACAATAAGGATACTGCTATATATTCAGCAAAATGTAAAAAAATCAAGCATTTCTTCTTACATCTTTAAACTTTCCATCTCCTCCCCAAAATAAAAGGTGTCCTATTGCCATTAGTTCTACTGTTTTAAAATATCCATAGTAAGTTGACCAGACCCAGGTTTTTTATACAGCTTTTTCCCAAGTGAAAGATTTTTAAGTGACTTAGAAAAACATATGTGCCCCAGGTGTCATTGCCTTTTCTTTTGTGAGTCATTAGAATAAAAGACCAAGTTCTTCTCAAGAGAAGATAGCAAGATCCACGGATATTAAACCAAGCAAAGAAAGTAAAGTCATTGGAGTCATTTCTTTCTGTTCTTAGGAGAAAAGTAGATAGCACTGGCTAATTGATGGCAACATATTTTAAATTAAGTGGTCAATTCAAAAAATCTCTTTGACCTTTTCTTTCAAGTAGATTTTTTAAATGCATGACTGGCGAATTATCTTCCATGATTCATGATGAGAGGCAGGTAGGAATTGATTAAAAAGTATGAGCTAGGAAAAAATTATTGTTTAATCACATGAAAGGCAACATCTGCTCAGTTCATAAAGCACACAATCTCAAATGGAAAGAAAAGGTCCTTCGTAAGAATACTGTTGGGTAAGATAAAGATGAAATAATGAAAAAGAAAATTGTATATTATTATTTCCTTTTCCATTCTCGAGTTTGTTGTCAGTTGAATGTGAAACGATGTTATAGTTGTTTTAAATGGTTGGAAATAACCTTTCTACTACTGTTTCTGCCATACTGTTGTCCTGGTTCATAGAACCTTGTTTTCTTGACAGTTATTTAAGGTAATAAAAGAAACACCAATTGGCAGATGTTTAAGTGAAAAGGAGAAAATATTTAAGAAACTTGAGTGATGGCAAAAAGTGCTTCCATCCATAACTTTTCTTCTTGGATTTTTTTCAATGTAATTATTGTAAAATATATATTTTATTTTATCACAAAGAATACTCAGAAGTTTTCTCAGATTATTAAGTATCTCATAAAGAGCAGAGAAACCAACACACATATATATACATACAACCTAAATAGAAAACGGTTCTGTTTGTCGTTTGCAAGTCCCAAATAGTTATTTCTTTTCTATTTATTTCTTTGGAAATAATTACAAAATAATATACTAATAATTTTAATCGATTTGCTCTTTTTTTTTTTTGAGACGGAGACTTGCTCTGTTGCCCAGACTGGAGTGCAATGGTGCGATCTCAGCTTGCTGCAACCTCAACCTCCCAGGTTCAAGCAATTCTCCTGTCTCAGCCTCCCAAGTAGCTGGGATTACAGGTGCGCACCACCATGCCTGGCTAATTTTTTTGTGTTTTTAATAGAGACAGGGTTTTATCATATTGGCCAGGCTGATTTCAAACGCCAGACTTCAAGCGATCCACTTGCCTTGGCCTCCCATAGTGCTTTGATTACAGGCATGAGCCACCATGCCCTGCCTCCATTTGCATTTGATATTGTTTTTATCTCTGAATTATAAACTATACAAGCCTACCAGATGTAAGATGTGAGATTAGATGCTACATCTAGGAGCATTCAAGGTATACATTAAACTTTTATTAGTCTAACTTTGCTAAGCCTCTTAGCTTTGAAACATAAAAAAGAAATCAACCCCAAATTTTTAGAGGAAAACTATGGTATACCATTGGGAGTTATAATTTTAATTGTAGTTGACTGATTAACAAATTAGTTTAAGTATTTCTATAAAATGTTACCTATAATATCTGTGTTCTCTTCCTCTCCCTTCCTCCCTCCCTCCTTCTTTCTCTCTCTCTCTCTCAAAGAATATATATATATATACACACACACACATACACACACAGACACACACACACACACACACACACACAAACACACATATTCTTTTTTCTTTTAACCACTTCCCTCACCTGTATTTTCTGTTGGTTTTGCCTAGATAGACATGTTCTCAATATATCTATATTCAAGGTAGCCTGGGATAGTTTGCTATTGATTTTGCTGGTTATGATCTTTTCTTTGTTTTTATGAAAATAGTCTCTCCTTGTCCCACATTTTCTCAAATTCTATATAACAAAGAATAGTGGATAGTAAACAAATGACATACTATACTGATCTATTACAATCCTTGAAAGATATAAGGAAGAGTATAAATCACTAACAGTCCAATTCAGCTGCCCAAGCATAGATATAAGAAAGACATAGGGAATAATACTGGGGTTAGCTAACAGCAGGGAAAGTTAGTAGCTATTTCTTAGCTGAGGATCAACCTTCTTTATGGAATAATTTTAAAGAAAATTATTCCAAATCCGAGAGGAAAAAAATAAGCAGTTCATCAATGGAGACTTTAAAAATCTTCATTTCCCCACCCCTGGGATGAGATTTGAAGTTGCAAGGAACTCAGAACAAAGTCCCATGGCAGAAAATGGACATGTTTTTACTCTCAGGAAGTAAACTATTACTTGAATGCTGGCAATACCATCAGAAAGTTCATCTTTACAATACATAAAAGAAATATGTTTGTTATCTTACTCTCTTTCTCTTGTGTCACACCAACACAAATTGGTCATACCTCCAATAATTAATAAGATGTCAAGAAAAGTGGGAAACCTAAGAATAGAAGCATATACATATGCTTCTACTGTGTGTGTGACACACACACACACACACACACACACACACACACATATATATATATATAATGACCTTGGAACCTGTCAAACACTAATCCTAGCCAACTTCAATCCTTCCTTCTCTTAACTATCTTCTCTAAATAAGTTTTGGACATCATCTTGAAATAAGATTTTAGAAGAGTAACATATATTCATGGGATTGGGAGGGAGTATTGTAGAACTGTTTTCTTCTCAGTCATACTGGTGGTCTTCCTAGCTTCTATGGAAAGGTTTGTTCACTTATGAGATTAGGACTTCTCTCAAATTCATCATTAAATATGAACCTTAGGTATACCCATCATTTACCTTGATTCTCATGTGATTTGTATAGGTCATATATAAGTCAATTAATAAAATAAAAAATAAATAGTTAGATTCCTTGTATCAACAGAAAGCCTTGTACTTAAAATCTGTTATTCTTTTTTGAGCCAGACTAAATAGTAACATAAAAAATGGTATCAGCTCAACATAAATCTAAGGATACCTCTTAACATACATCATAAAGTCAGCCATCTCCTTTGTAGGGTTTCTTGGGGTTTTCTTTTTACATATATAGATTATGTATTACTTAAATTCAAAATACGTGTGTGTGTATATATATATACATACATACATATGCAACTTAATATAAATGTATGATGCATTATCTCAATTGACTATAATCTCCTAAGTCAAAAAGAAAACATTTCAGCACATAATATAGAAAGAACTGAACAATAACAGTAATAGGAAATTCATAGTGGCTAAATATGAAATAAGCTTTGTCTTTGCAGTTACAAACTAATTCTTGTACATTTTTCTTTTTATTAAAAAAATAACTGATTGATAGTTTTAATTTACATGAACAAGGTATGATCAGGTTTGGGATGGTATGCCCGAAAGATAAGTTTCTTTACCTCATATTCTTAAAATCTGAGACATGACTTGTCTAGAATAAATTAAGATTTCATGTACAATAGAATCCCTTTCCTAATACTATTATTGGAAAAACTCAGTTGACTACCTTATGAGAAATCAGATATTTCCCTTATCTCATTATATTCACTACATATGTTTAGACATGCATTTCACCAAGAACCATGTAGTAATAAGATAAATGGTAACTGAGGTACTATGAAATTTTTAGAACTTGATTCTCCAGGACATGCTACAGTAAACTAAACTATTTATTCCAAAGTAATCCAACTAATTAAAGTAAAAAAAAATTGTTGAATCATAATGAACAAATATAAAATACTAAAATGAAAACTCTGTCTTTTTCAGTTTCATCTGTGATTAATTTTGTCTAGTTTTAAGGAATGATTATCTTTACCATTCTTCTAACATGTTTTGGTGTCTCTAGAAGTTCATTTTCCTTTAGGTTGTTGAAATTAGGACAGTTTGTCCAGAACCTTACTCATAGCAAATACCAGAATCAACCCATACTTAGAATCCTGTTAATAAGAGGGAGAAGGTATATGAACAGACAGTAAAGGCAGGTACACGCTGAAGGGAGCAGAGTTAACATATGTTCTAGGAGAGATTTCTATAACTGTCTGGAAAGTTACACGCATAGTCATTGGCTCAGGAAATTTCTCTGAATTTGAACTTATTTGATTTATTTAACCAAGTTATAATATGCAGTTCTCTTTAATCAATCTTCTATTATTCAATCATCTATCCATTTATTAATTCAAAAAATATTTATTAAAGTGCCTACCATAATTATGTGCTGTAGAAAAGACAAGGACATTCACTAGGGGGGATTGTAGGCCCCATGGGCATCATGAGCATGTTTGAAGCAAAAGACAATAATCACGTCCAACAGCACCAGTTCAGCTCAACTTTAGAATTCAGCAGTAATAGTACAGATGGCCTAAAGTACATCTGTGTGTATCTGTACGTGTGCACACACCCATGTATATATATTTATCTATCTGTACAAACACTACATATGTATACACACTATCTATGTAAAATATAATATATGTATAATGCATATAAATTCTAACAAGTGTATTTGTGTTCTCTTTAAAATAGAACAATTGTATCTTGAAGTGGTAAATGCAGAGAATTGGTTTTATTGTTGATCTGTGGATTTAATGATTTTTAGGTGAAAAGGATGCTTAAGTGTATAATTTCTTTTCTTAATTTAATATATTTATGTAAATGCATGCCTGAAATTTGGTTAGATTGGCTGTGTTTTGTGTCTTTTAACGTGATCAAATGTATTAAACTTTATCTTATGACTTGATGTACATGTGCTATTGTAAAATTCTTTTTTATTTTAGAATTTAAAATGTTTTTCTAAATAGACTGATTACATAAACACCAATTTTCAAATACTCTATAACCAAACTACTTCAAAATATTCTCATCTTTTGTCATTTTTCATGTTCTAATTTTAAAATATCTTCCAAAATATATGCCAACATTAAGGGTCAGTTTCATTAGGCAGCCATGAACATCTTACATTGATAAATTTGGTCTAAGTGTAAGTGCCTTAAACCTCATTCTTTCGAGTAAGAATAAATAAAGAATGTAGAAGAGAAGTTAGGAACACTGGGTGCCCAAATTGAAGAGAAGCAGTATGTGGAGTTGGGAGGGACATGAACGAAGGTGATTGCAGGTACCCCACAATTTTGCTGACCTTGCCATTGTACTTCCAGTTAACCCTACCAGGAGTATTTTCATCAGTTACTTTGAGCACGAATTTTATTTTATTTTTTTTTAGAAAAGCAAAATGTGTTAAGTCCCCTTTCTTCCTGGATAAATGCATCTCTTTGGTTGAAAGGAAAAGCTATCTCTCTGCAAGACATTATTATTTCTAAGAGAATAAAACGTGTTACAACGTTTTATTCAGAAAGTGTTCCTCAGCTCAGGTTGTTGCTTAGAGAAGTTTTAAGTCAGACAAAATGTCACCATGAAAAGAGCCCTCTAGCTAATGTTCACAGTGACCCAGGAAGCACCAGAGTTCTTTATGCTGTACCTTCCGGCTCCTAGAATGCGTCCTTGTGGCTCAGCTCATGATCACCCTTTTGTTTCTTGTGTGTCTGCTACTTCTGAATCCCTGACAGACCTACCTATTTCCTACATACATAAAAAATAATAATAATAGTAGTACCTATACCCACTCTAGTGATGGAAGTGATTTCTCGCACTTGTCTCTGGCTTCCTCCACTGTCTCTTTTTTGGCTTCTCAGCTCTGCCATCACCAGCGTAAGCAATTTCCTGCTTTAAATTCCCACTGTTGTAAACACTTAAAGTGGCCTTCATTTCCCAGTTTCAGATATTGACTGCTACCAGTATTATTATTATTATTATTATTATTATTATTATTATTATTTGAGACAGAGTTTCACTCTTGTTGCCCAGTGCAATGGCACAGTCTCATCTCACTGCATCCCCAGCCTCCTGTGTTCTGCCTCAGCCTCCTAAGTAGGTGGGATTATAGGCACCCACTGCCAAGCCCAGCTAATTTTAATAGTTTTAGTAGAATCGGGGTTTCGCCATGTTGGCCAGGCTGTTCTCAAACTCCTGACCTCAGGTGATCCACTGGCCTCGGCCTCCCAAAGTGCTGGGATTACAAGAATGAGCCACCACACCTGGCCAATACAAATATTAATAAGAGTGACAGACCGGTGAGAAGAGAGATGCTGTGGCGGAGCTAAAAAGGGACATCATGAGATCTTTAAGAGGACACATTAAGAAACCATTATCTTGGATCCCATGTGATCACAATAAAATGAGGTTAGTGGGATCCTACTTCCAAACTTGGAAAGTAACTCTTACATTTTTAAGGCAGCTACCAGTGGAGGAGTAGAACATTCAGTTTTCACTAAAAGTCTTCATAGCTCACACTTGTACTATCACAAATTCTCAGGTGCCAATTTTCCCAGGATTCTGACAGTTAATGTGACAGATATGTCTATAAAATCACTCCTTTGCACTCACTTTTTTAATAGAAAATTTGAGACTAATGTCCTATTTCCAATGGAAATGCAATTTAAAATAACAGCCACACTTAACATCTCATCAGTAAAAAATAGTTTTTTCGATTTGGTGTTCTAAAGAGGACTCTCTGAAGATTAAAGTCTATTATCATTCAAAGAAACGAGAGGAAAAAGGGAAGGAAAATAATTTGGATAAAATATTTATTCTGCATTTTTATAATTTCTATACAGTATTTTCTATGGTTAAAACAAACAAACACTTTAAAAGGGAAAAGGAGGGGGTGGGGAGGAGTAGGTATAAGGCTGGGTACCTCCCAACTATAAAACTTATTCTTCTTGGGACTATGCCAGCATCAGAAACTACTTGAGCTCAGTCTTGTAATTTAATAAGATGTTGTCAGATCCTTTTGACATATTTATAGCCTTATAATTAAAACTCCTTGATGCAAAATCCATGTGCTTCATGTAAAGCAATTTCACTTATTGTAGACATTCTGTTCTATGATCTATAGCTACCAAAAGCCACACATGCCAGGTGTACTGGCAAGAGCTCTGGCCTAGGGCTGGGAGATGTGGATCCTGGGCCTGAGTCTCCAACTAATTAGCTGGAAGCTACCGGATACATCTCCCACCACACTGAGGCTCAGCTTCCTTATATATAAAAGAACTCACACTCTTTCAGCTCTAACAAACAGGTATTACTATTAAGAGTCCTAATTCCATGATCCAGGTGGAAGACAGATTTGAAACTGCAAATCTTAGATAGGAATATATTAACTACTGCATTTCACGAATTTGTGGTGGTTACATAATCATAAACGACACTCTTGCTCGTTTTCCGCTAATCTCCCAGCTTCCCCTTTGCCGGCTCTCTCCCACTCTTCTGTGCTTCTGGTGTTGCCTGCTCTTAGGTGCTCTCTGAATCTCCTTTTTCTGTTCTTTCCATCTGGTAGGCTCATTCTTGAATCCATTTATGTCTTCCACAGCTCTCACCCAAAATTTTTAAGACATTATCTGATCCATGTCCATCATTTCCTTTATGCTGAAGAAGTCCATGTTACAAGGAAGCTGCCATTGTCCTTAATGGGTCCTTAATGCTTGGTTTTACAACTGTCACAAATACCATTATTGTCTCTTCCATGAACTATGTCCCCACTGGAACTGCTGTAGGCACCCTGCCGGACAGCATTCTCTGGGTACATAGAAGAGCAGAAATGCCCAGCTGATACCATCGAGAAGGCAGTCAATTCAAGGTACAGAAGAAAGCATAACCAAGATTATTAGTCTTCTCAGGCTTCCATAACAAAGTATCATACACTGGGAGGCTTAAGCAACAGGGATTTATTGCCTTGCAGTCCTGGAGGCACAAAGTATGAGATCAAAGTGTTGGCGGGGCTGGCTCCTTCTGAGGGGTGTGAGGAAAAGATCTGTGCCAGACCAACTTCTCCCTGTGTCTTTTCACATCACCTTCCCTCTATGTGTGTCTCTGTGCCCACATTTCCCTTTTTATAAGGACACCAATCATACTGGACTCAGGCCTGAACTAAGGGCCTCATTTTCACTTGATTACCTCTGTAAAGACTCTCTGTCCAAAAGAGTCACATTCTAAGGTACTGGAGGTTTCAACCATATGAAATTCATATGTTGAAGTGAATTGGTGGCTCACACCTGTGGGAGGAAGGAAGGAAGGAAGGAAGGAAGGGAGGGAGGGAGGGAGGGATGGAGGGAGGGAGGGAGGGAGGGAGGAAGGAAGGAGAGGAGAGGAGGAGGGAACACAGTTCACCACTACTTCACGAAGGTCTCATTTTCTTTGTCTGATTCAGTGCTTCTCAAACTCCAGGGTGCCTTATGTCACATGGAGACTTCACTAAAACACAGATTCTGATTTAGCACATCTAGGCTAGGGCCTCAGATGATCTCTAACAAACCCTGAGGTTATACTAATGCTGATGGCACATGGGCTTACTTTGAGGAGCAAGGATCTAATTCACGGGGGATAAGCTGTTTTAACTTCGAGGGTGGAATGGTAACGCTGGAAAAAACTAAGTGGAAACATGGCCTTCTGCCTCCAAAAAGGAAACAATGGCGTGGTCTCCATCTTAATTCCAGGCTTGTGCTTAGTTGGGTAGAATGTACACAACAGCACTGAGTCAATATTTGTGCACGGCAGTCAGTCATCCTCATGATACTGGGGATCCTTGCTGTGGTTATTAAAGGACCTTATTTTCAGCAATAACATTATCATCACACAAACAAATGCAATATTTCAATGTATGCTAGAATTCATCTATCTGTTTAAAACTGGGTTGCTAAAGTGGTATGTACTATAAATAAAATATACATTAAACTGTGTAAATTGTACCAAGATGGTATATTGCAGTAACAGAAAACTGTGAAAGACTCCTGTTAAGAGAAAAAAAAAATTGAAAGGAAACTATCACTATAAATATATTTAATAAAGATGGAGACCTTGAAAACAAAGAAAATGAACATCTATGTTATATTAATTTTTTTCTACCAGTTTTAAATAGACTTTATGTTTTAGAGCAATCTTAGGTTCATAGCAAAATTGAGAAGAAGGTACAGAGATATCTCATAAACCCTCTCCTCCCACATATGCCATAACCTACCTCTCCTGTTATCAACATCCTTCACCAAAGAGGTGCATTTGTTAAAATTGATGAACTTACATTGACACATCATAAACACCCAAAGTTCATGGTTTGCCTTAGGGTTCGCTCTTAGCTGTGTATTCTATGGGTTGTGATAAATGGATATTGACATGTACCTGCCACTATGGTATCACACAGAGTAGCTTCACTGACCTAAAAGTTTTCTGTGCTGCACCTACTTACCCCTGTCTCTCCCCAAGCCCTGGCAACCACTGATCTCTTTAACTGTCTTTATAGTTTGTCTTTTCCTGAATGTCATGTAGTTGGAATCAAACAATGTGTAGCCTCTTCAGAATGGCTTCTTTGCTTAGTAATATGCATTTGCTTAGAAATGTTTATCCGGGCTGGGCACGGTGACTCACGGTGTGGAAGGCAGGCAGGCAGGCAGGCAGGCAGGCAGGCAGGAAGGAAGGAAGGAGGGAAGGAAGGAAGGAAAGAAGAAAGGAAGAAGTTTTATAACTTTATCCTAAACCAAGGTATAATCATGTTACTTAGAATTGTAAACATATCTGGAATTATGTAAAAAATGCTGTGGAAGCAAATCTAGTGCTATTTGTTAAAGAACAACACAAAATATCTGATCCGCACATTTACTACCACATTTAGAAGGGATGACAGCAGGGCTGCCCAATATAACCTTCTGTGATGATAGAAATCTTGTGTACTTGGACTGTCCAATATGGCTGGCTATCAAGCTCTTGAAATGGGCTGGTACATCTAAGGAAATGAATACTTAGTTTTATTTTATTTTAATTAAATTTAAATAACAGTTGCTCATAATCACCCAAAGTTCATGGTTTACCTTAGGGTTCACTCTTAGCTGTGTATTCTATGGGTTGTGATAAATAGATATTGACATGTAACTGCCACTTGGTATCACACAGATTAGCTTCTTTAATATTGTCTTTTTCTTTAATATTGGCTACTTCAAAAGTCAGAGTTAAAAGCAATTGAGACAATTTGGTTAAAACATTTTGGTGATATGTTTGATAATCCCTTGTACATAATGCATACTGAAATGTTTGATATTCCCTTTAATATTGTTCCCATTTGTTCCTGTAGTTACTGTATACTTAGTGTACATACTCCTTGCTCTGAAAATTTTTACCTTCACCTTTGACCAAAATCAGTAAAATTCTAAACTCTAAATACAGTTTTATACTGTAGTCAAAATGCATTATACGCAAATGGAAACTATGCCCAGTGATCATGGGTATGCATACCCATGGGTATGCATACTTGTACACTCTAAAAGTGTACAAGTGAAGAAAAAGCATTATATAGAGAGAATTGCTGGTGGGCAGAAGAAAGGGAGGCTAGTGCTTTTCAGGTGCCAAACTCTCCTCAATTAAATACAGGCAGAGGAACCAGGAGCATGAGACTGTCGCCACACATTTTTATATTTAGTTTTGTAAAATTATCCTGGAAGAGACAAATTTTGGAGCAATAAAATAATTTTGAATATTTAAAGCAATATTTAAAGAAAGAAAATCAAATCCATTACACTGATTCATAAAATACAGCTCTAAAAATTTCATCACATACAACCTGAAATAACCATGTGAGATAAGCAATAGAGTAGAGCCAGAGGGAATGTCAGAGACCCAAAAAAAGAGCAAAGAAAAGATATCTACCTAAGTGGAAGTGGACATAACAGGTGTAGTACAGTAACAAGTCAGCTAAACAGAATGGAAACAAGTAAGAGTTAGTAATAATTGCTAACAGTTATATGGTGCTGTAGCCAGACACCTACTCAGAGAAATGCCAAGAGCTATGAAAGTTCTGAGATTTCACTCCCCTTAGAAATTAACAAGTTGGCCTGACATAATTCAGGGAGGCTGACAGAAGACATGAGACTTCTGGGTCAGAGACAAAGGACGGTTTATTAATCACAGGAATATCCAGAACCAGTAACCAGTTCCCTGAGCCCCAGTTCTCACAGATTGAAACATAAAAAGCCATGTGATATCTGCACGGGTAGTTGGTTGAGTTTCAGAAAAGAAACTTTGAGCTTAGGAATCCCAAATCTTTTATAAAAGACAGGAGGCAAAACCTACATGAACTTTGCATTAGAGAGAGAAGCTATCATTATCTTCCAAGGCTGGTTGTTATACAAGCATCCTTTAAAAGCTAGTTGAGAAGAAAGGCATTCAGAGCTTCTGCTTACAAGATATGCAGAAACACAAAAGGTGCATGGAAAATTGTTTCCCAATAAGTATTTTATATATATTAATTCATTTAATCTTCTCAACAACCACATGAGATGCGTACTCTTATGCCATTTTATAGATTAAGAAATGGGACACAGAGTTCCCACAGCTTTGCAATGGTAGAGTGAGGATTTGAACCAAGCAATGGGGGAGCAGCACTGTCTCACAGAAATATGTGAACTACATATATCATTTAAAATTTTCTAGTAGCCACATTTTAAAAGTAAAAATAAACAACTGAAACTAATTTCAACAATACATTTTTTGTAACTCAATGCACCGAGAATATTATTCTTTCAACATGTAATCAATATCAAGACTATTCATAAAATATTTTACATTGTTATATTGTCTTTGGAAGCGAGTGTGTATCCTACATTTATAGCACATCTCAATTCAAACACAAAATTTTCATCTAAAATACTTGATCTGTTAAATAAATTTTGCATAAAGCTTACGGCTGAAAAAATAGATTAACATGCCCAAGTCGTTCCAAACACACTTAACAGCTTTCTAAAGACTGAATTGAGTGTCACCGTTTAGAGTTAAACTAATTAAGATGAAACTAGTTAAAAACTCATTTAAACATTGTTTTTCAGTCATAGTAGCCACATTCCAATCACTCAAAAGCCATATATGGCCAGCAGTCCACTATCAGACAGAAAGCTCTAGAACATAGGCACATAATCACTATGTTCTCACTTACAAAGAAAGTACATTAAAAACATATGGAATTTTTATTTAATTTTTTCTTCTTCTATTTTTGATTGTTCAAGGTAGTCACAGTTGTTTACTTTAATCTCCCTTCCCTGATAGATTATTGAGAGAAATCAAGAGAAGCCAGAGCAGAATGGCTGTAGTGTAGACTATGAGCACAGGCTCACAGTCAGACAGACCTGGTCTGAGCCAAGCTCTGTCAGATACCTTTTCTCAGCTGTGGGACCACAAACATATATCCTGACCTTCCTTAACCCTAATTTGTTTATCTTTAAAGTAGGGTAATAATAGCACATCTGAGGATAAAATAAGGTGATTCATGTAAAGGACCTGGCATAGTGTTTGACATATAATTTGTGCTAAGTAAATGCCAATTGTTATTCGTTAGCTAGAGTAAATGTAACACAAAAGACCAAACAAATGTTTAAGAGTAGATAAGTCTGAGATGCCCATTTGTTTTCTGGAGAGAGGGCTTGCTCACTTGGCTATTCAGCCCAGCGTTACCCTCTAGTGCTGAAAACCTTGAACAGCAAGCATCACCAACCAAAACACCAGAACAGTAAATCTCTGAAAAGATATGTTCATTTATTCAACCTCAGTTGCTGTGTGTGACCCAGATACCCCATCCCTATCCCTTTTAATTAGCACACCATTTTCTAAGGCTCATTCTTCTCAAGTTTTACTGTTCTTCCTAACCAGTTATCTGTGGATCTTGTTAAGATTTTAGTGAATCTTGTGACTCACTAAGAATGGAGTGAGCTCAATAGTCTGCATTTCTCATAAGGTCTTAGGTAATTCCAATGCTGCTGCTCCACAGATTTTCCCTGAGTAGTAAAAGTTCAGGTAGTTCTATTAATCATTCACACTCTTTTGAAAGTAACTAATAGAATAAAGAATTACAAGATTAAGCAAAATGTTGTCTTCTTTCTCCTATAGACATATGGAAGAGGAAAATCCATAATGTATACAAAAGTGGAAATACACCTGAATTTTAAAGATAATTTCAGACTGTGTTCTTTCCAGGAAAGTACTTCAGCAAGACAATAGTGGGGTTCATGGGTCAGTATGGCAATTCTCACATTCCTTTGACATCAGAATAGAATTCAAGATCATGTGCTAGACTGGAAATTGATGTTGAGTATAAGCTAATCTGTGTTCATAGTTTGAGGTCTAAGGTGGCAACATGGTGGCAAGGTCCTGAGCCAGCAGTGGAAACTGAGTCAGAGTCTCCCTAGCTACTAATTAGTAGTTGTTATAATGTCTCATAGTCAAGACATTGGAAGAAATAATCATCTGTGTTTTATTTCATATTTGATAAAATGGATGAAAAGATAATTACACATTTCTAAATTCAAGTCAGATGATTTCATGAAATTTCTTTGAAAATAGTGTCCCATAGATGCAGATACAATTCATTAGAAGTCTAACAGGGCAAACTGGCCTCATATCTTCTTGGCATAATGGACAATATTGATAGTTTCTGGTAAGAATAAAAGAGGAAGGAGGTTTTGAAGTTTATTCAATTTGTTCATTCATTTAAAAACACTAATTAAGGTCACAATAACTTAATTGCTCCAAATTTCTAGGTATTTGTTGCCTCCCACAACGAGACTGCTAAATTAATGATAATATTTATTTGTATGTTGTTTTCAAACATTTGTTTCTGATTAGGAGTTTTATACACAACTATGCAGTCATGCTTTGTTGGTAAGTTTGTTGATTATCTAGCTGAACTCACTATGCTACTGACCTTGGTAAGAACAAAGTCCACAGAGTTTTTCAAAGGCATGCTGAACATCAAACACAGCAGTTGTGTGGAAGGTCTATTGCACTTATCTCACAAAGTATTATCATATTCTAGACATGAACTCACATTTTCACCTACTTTCAACATTCCTGTGTCCTCCATGGATATATGTGGAGACTGCTCTCACTACTTCCTTTTTTATGGTAAGAAATTTTTTTATGTGTTTCTGTTGGCTTCTTAGCAGCTTGCTTTAAAGCAATTCCACTTGTTTTGACTTAGGATCTCATATTAATGTGCTTCCATTAATTGGCTATCCTGTCTACAATATTAGATTTTTTTAAAGAAGCATTCATATTAATGTGCTATAGTTACTGCAAATGTAAAGGGAGAAAATCAATTTGATTCCCAGTGTTTGGGGAAAAACAAAAGCCAAATAAATGCAGGTCCTTACTTTATAATGAAAAAAAAAAAGGGACAATAGAAAAAGGGAAGAAAAGAGGGGATAGAGAGAGAGAGAAAGCAAAGAAGGAAGGAAAGAAAATAGAGAAAGAAAAAAAGAAAGTATGAAAGGAGGGAGGAAGATAGGAAAAAATTTAAAGATTTCCTTCCCATATATTATACTGTCTTTTTAAATTTAGACAATAAAACCCAAAAGGGCCTAGACTAGTCTTCAACAATCTCCCAATCAATTGATATATAATTAATCAAGACAGGTCTAAGCCCTATTGAAAAGACAAAGGTATAAAAAGAAGGTCCTTCATTCTCAAAACACTTAAACTCAGGGGGAAAGAAATGACAACAATCTAAACACAAAGAGGTAGCACTATTAGTATCTAAAAGTACTTACTAGGACCAAAACTTTTTTCTTACATGTAGTCTACTACAGTTACTTATCTAAGGCCTATGTTTGGGTCCTTAGTCAAGAGACGTGGGTGAGATCTTACCTGTGTCACAATTAAGATTTCAGGTGAACTGGCTAGATTAACCAAGAAAAGAAGAATATTCAAAAAAGTTTAATTAGAAATGAAAATGGAGACATTACAACGGACACCATAGAAATACAAAAGATCATTCGAAACTACTATGAATACCTCTATGCACACAAACTACAAAATTTAGCAGAAATGGGGAAATTGGAAATATAAAACACTTGGAAACATACAACCCTTCTAGCTTGAATCAGGAAGAAACAGAAATCCTGAACAGACCAATAACAAGCAGTGAAATCAAATCGGTAATTAAAAAAAAAAAAAAATTACCAACGAAAAAAAGCCCAGGGCCAGATAGATTCACTGCTGAATTCTACCAGACATTTGAAGAAAATTGGTATCATTCCTAGTGAAACTAATCCAAAGATTGAGAAAGAGGGAATCCTTTCTAACTCAAAGAAAGCCAATATCACCCTGATACAGAAACCAGGAAAGGACATTTAAACAAACACACACACAAAAAACTAGAAGGCAGTTAGAAGGCAGTATCCTTGAATATAGATGCAAACACCCTCAACAAAATACTAGCAAACTGAATCCAACAGCACATCAAAAGGTAATTTGCCATGATCAAGTGGATTTTATCCCAGGGATGCAAGAATTATTCAATACATACAATTCAATAAATGGGACTCAGCACATAAACAGAATTAAAACAAAACAAAAACTATATGATCATATCAATAGATGCAGGGAAAGCATTTGATAAAATCCAGCATCCCTTCAACAAACTAGACATAGAAATAACCTACCTCAAAAATAAAAGTCATATATGACAAACCCACAGCCAACATTATACTGAGTGGGGAAAATTGAAATCATTTCCCCTAAAAGCCTGAACAAGAAAGGATGCCTACTTTTATTCAACATAGTACTGGAAATCCTAGCCAGAGCAATCAGGTAAGAGAAAGAAATAAAAGGCATCCCAATTGGAAAAGAACAAGTCAAGTTATCTTTGTTTGCTGATGATATGATCATATACCTAGAAAACCCTAAAGACTCCTCCAAAAGACTCTTAGATCTGATAAACAAATTTATGAGAACACATGGACATAGGGAGGGAAGCATCACACACTGGGGTCTGTTGGGGGGAAATAGGGGAGGGACAGCAGGGGGAGGGGAGTTGGGGAGAGATAGCATGGGGAGAAATGCCAGATACAGGTGATGGGGAGGAAGGCAGCAAATCACACTGCCATGTGTGTACCTATGCAACAATCTTGCATGTTCTTCACGTGTACCCCAAAACCTAAAATGCAATTTAAAAAAAAAATTTAGTAAAGTCTCTGGTTACAAAATCAATGCACACAAATCAGTAGCACTGCTATACACCCACAATGACTGAGCTGAGAATCAAATCAAGAATCCAATCCCTTTTACAATAGCTTCAAAAAAATAAAATACCTAGGAATATACTTAACCAAGGAGGTGAAAAATCTCTACAAGAAGAACTAAAAACACTGCTCAAAGAAATCATAGATGACATAAAAAAATGGAAATACATCTCATGCTCTGGATTAAAATAATATTGTGAAAATTACCATACTGCCCAAAGCAATCTATGGATTCAATGCAATTATTATCAAAATACTAACAGCATTATTCACAGAATTAGAATAACAATCCTAAAATTCATATGGAATCAAAAAAGAACCTAAACAGGCAAAGGAATCCTATACAAAAAGAACAAATTCAGAGTATCACATTACCCAACTTCAAATTATGCTACAAGCCTACAGTAACCAAAACAGTATGGTACTGATGTGAAGGAAGATATATAAACCAATGGAACAGAATAGAGAACCCATGAACAACCAATAGTTATTTGACAAAGTATACCAAAACATAAATGGGGAAAGGACACCCTATTCAATAAATGGTGCTGGGAAAACTGGATAACCACATATAGACCACACTAGGACACAGACACATGAGGAGTTTAGGAGTAGAGGTTTAATAGGTAGAAGAGAAGAGAAAGAAAAATAGGGTCCTCCATAGAGGAAGGGGATCTCCAAGCAGAAAAAACTGGCAGACCTCAAATGGTCAGTTTTATAGTCCAGCTTGAGGAGGCAGTGTATGATTTAGATAGGGCTCACAGATAGTTCAATCAGGTATGATGTTTACATAGCGTGTGGGGAAGGCTGGCCACCCACCCTAATCTTCTTATGCAAATGGGCTTTCCAGTTGATGAGCACCATCTTGTCTGCATCTTATCTGCATCTTATTGTACACGTGGCTGGCAGAGAAAGGAAGGTGGAGCGTCCATCTTGAATGTGTCTAGTCCCTAGTTTCTGCCAGCATTCACCCATGCAATCTCTCAGCTTGCTTGTCTATGTCTGCAGCTCAACTTTATAGGCTGCTCTTTGTTAGAAAATGATTTGGGGCTCCTTTTCATTAAAAAAAAAAAAGCCTTACCAAGGACTCCCACACCCTTACTATCTGCCTAAGTGATTTACTCTTAACTCCTGTATCACAAGGTTGCCCTTTCTTCACCGCTCCTATTCAACATAGTACTAGAAGTCCTGACCAAAGCAATTAGGCAATAGAAAGAAATAAAAGGCATCACTAAGTAGGAAAAGAGTAAACAAAAATATCCCTGTTTGCAGCAGATATGACTCCATACCTAGAAAACTCCATAGTCTCTGCCCAAAAGCTACTTGATCTGATATAGAACTTCAGTGAAGTTTCAGGGCACAAAATTAAAGTACAAGAATCAGTAGCATTTTTGTACACCAACAACATCCAAACTGAAAGTCAGATCAAGAATATGGTCCCATTCACAATAGAATAAAAGAATGCAGCCGGGCACGGTGGCTCAAGCCTGTATTCCCAGCACTTTGGGAGGCCCAGGCAGGTGGATCACGAGGTCAAGAGATCGAGACCATCCTGATCAACATGGTGAAACCTCGTCTGTACTAAAAATACAAAACATTATCTGGGCATGGTGGTGTGTGCCTGTAATCCCAGCTACTCAGGAGGTTGAGGCAGGAGAGTCGCCTGAACCCAGGAAGCAGAGGTTGCGGTGAGCCGAGATCGCGCCATTGCACTCCAGCCTGGGTAACAAGAGCGAAACTCCGTCTCAAAAAAAAAAAAAGAACACAATCCCATTCCAAAAAGAATAAAATACCTAGGAATACAACTAACCAAGTAGGTAAAAGATTTTCATAATGAGAATTACAAAAGGTTGCTCAAAGAAATAAGAGATGACACAAACAAAAGGAAAAACATTCCATCCTCGGATAGAAAAAAATCAACATTGTTAAAATGGCCACACTGACCAAAGCAGTTTATAGATTTAACACCATTTTTCATACTGTTAAACCACCAATGACATTCTTCACAGAATTAGAAAAACTATTTTAAAACTCATGTGGAACCAAAAAAGAGCCCTAGTGGCCAAGGCAATTCTAACCAAAAAGAACAAAGCTGGAAGCATTATGTTACCTGACTTCAAACTATCCTACAGGGCTGATTAAAACAGTATAGTATTGGCACAAAAACAGAGACATAGACAAGTGGAACAGGATAGAGAGCCCAGAAATAAGGCTGCACACCTAAAACTATCTGATCTTCAACAAATCTGACAAAAACAAGTAACAAGGAAAGGACATTCTACTCAATAAATGTTGCTGGAATAATTGGAATGCAGATGATTGAAGAGGACTCCTTCCTTACACCATATACAAAAATTAACTCAAGATGGATTAAAGACTTAAATGTAAAATCAAAAACTATAAAAACTATGGAAAGTAACCTAGGAGATATCATTCGGGATGAAGGGCCTGGCAAAGATTTCACAATGAAGATGCCAAAAGCAATTGCAAAAAAGAAAAAAAAAAAAAGATAAGACAGGTGGGACCTAACTAAAGAGCTTCTGCACAACACAGAAAACTATCAACAGAGTAGACAACCTAACGAATGGGAGAAAATTTTTGCAAATTATACATTTGACAAATGTCTAATATCTGGAAACTATACGAAACTTAAATAAATCAACAAGCAAAAAACAACCTCTTTAAAAAGTAGGCAAAGGACATGAACAGATACTTTTCAAAAGAAAACATACATGTTGACAACAGGCATATGAAAAAATGCTCAACATCACTGAGCATTAGAGAAATGCAAATCAAAACCACAATGAGATACCATCTGACACCAGTTGGAATGGCTATTAATTAAAAATAAAAAAACAAAAACAAAAACAGATGCTGGCAAAGTTGCAGAGAAACGGGAATGCTTATACACTGCTGGTGGGAATATAAATTAGTTCAGTTATTGTGTAAAGCAGTTTGGAGATTTCTCAAGGAACTCAAAGTAATTATCAGCCCAGCAATCCCATTTTTGGGTATATGCCCAAAGGAATGTAAATCATTCTATCATAAAGATACATGCACACATATGTTCATTGCAGCATTATTTGCAATAGCAAAGATATGTGATCATCCTAAATGCCTATAAATGGTAGCCTAGATAAAGAAAATGTGGTATGTACAAACAATGGAATATTACACTGCCATAAAAAAGAATGTGACCATACCATTTTTTTTTTCCATTATCAAGCTTTATTTTAGGTGTGGCCTCTACTGGAGGGCTCTTGCCATTCTCTATGGAAACAAGCTAACAAGACATTTCTAAATATCACATGGAAGTGGAATATGGCAGAAAAGCACCAACTAAGTGGGTTTCAGATGAGTAGGATTGTGATCCTTGTGCCAAAAATCTGGCAGCATGAATTACGGGATACAACAAATGGGCATATCCTCTGCCAAACTGGATGTAAAGGTTTTTTTGTTTTGTTTGTTTGTTTGTTGTTGTTGTTGTTTTTTATTGTACTTTAGGTTCTGGGGTACATGTGCAGATCATGCAGGATTGTTGCATAGTACACACATGGCAAGGTGGTTTGCTGCCTTCATCCCCCCATCACCCACATCTGGTATTTCTCCCCTCTTTATCCCTCCCTACTCCTCCCTGTCCCTCCCCTAACCCCCTCCAACTGTCCACAATGTTGATGCTCCCCTCCCTGTGTCCACATGTTCTAATTGTTCAACACCCCCCTATGAGTGATAACATACGGTGTTTGGTTTTCTGTTCTTGTGTCAGTTTGCTGAGAATGATGGTTTCCAGATTCATCCATGTTACTACAAAGGACACGAACTCATCATTTTTTATGGCTGTGTAGTGTTCCATGATGTATATGTGCCACATTTTCTTTATCCAGTCTATCGTTGATGGACATTTGGGTTGGTTCCAGATCTTTGCCATTGTAAACAGTGCCACAACGAACGTACATGTGCATGTGTCTTTATAACAGAATAATTGATCATTCTTTGGGTATATACCCAGTAATGGGATTGCTGGGTCAAATGGATTTTCTATTTCTAGGTCCTTGAGGAATCGCCACACAGTCTTCCACAATGGTTGAACTAATTTGCACTCCCACCAACTGTGTAAAAGTGTTTTTATTTCTCCACGCCCTCTCCAGCATCTGCTGTCTCCAGATTTTTTAATGATCACCATTCTAACTGGCATGAGATGCTATCTCAATGTGGTTTTGATTTGCATTTCTCTAATAACCAGTGATGATGTGCACTTTTACATATGTTTGTTGGCTTCATAGATGTCTTCATTTGTAAAGTGGCTGTTCATATCCTTAATCCACTTTTGAATGGGTTTGTTTATCTTTTTCTTATAAATCTGTTTTAGTTCTTTGTAGATTCTGGATATTAGCCCTTTGACAGACGGATAGATTGCAAAAATTTTTTCCTATTATGTTGATTGCCAGTTCAATCTAATGATTGTTTCCTTTGCTGTACAAAAGCTCTGGAGTTTAATTAGATCCCATTTGTCTATTTTGGCTTTTGTTGCCAATGCCTTTGGCGTTTTAGCCATGAAGTCCTTGCCTATGCCTATGTCCTGAATGGTTTTGCCAAGGTTTTCTTCTAGGATTTTTATGCTTTTAGGTCTTATGTTTAGATCTTTAATCCATCTGGAGTTAATTTTAGCGTAAGGTGTCAGGAAGGGGTCCAGTTTCTGCTTTCTGCACATTACTAGACAGTTTTCCCAAAACCATTTATTAAACAGGGAATCCTTTCCCCATTGCTTGTTTTTCTCAGGTTTGTCAAAGATCAGATGATTATAGATGTGTGGTGTTGCTTCTGAGGACTCTGTTCTGTTCCACTGGTCTATGTATCTGTTTTGGTACAAGTACCATGCTGTTTTGATTACTATGGCCTTGTAATGTAGTTTGAAGCGAGGCAACATGATGCCTCCAGCTTTTGTTCTTTTTGCTTAGGATTGTTTTGGCTATGTGAGCTCTCTTCTGGATCCATATAAAGTTTGTAGTGGTTTTACCCAGTTCTGGGAAGAAGGTCAATGGTAGTTTGATGGGTACAGTATTGAATCTATAAAGTACTTTGGGCAGTATGGCCATTTTCACAATGTTGATTCTTCCCAACCATGGGCATGGAATGTTTTTCCATCTGTTTGTGTCCTCTCTTATTTCCTTGAGCAGTCGTTTGTAGTTCTCCTTGAAGAAGTCCTTTACATATTTTGTTAGTTGTATTCCTAGGTATTTTATTCTCTTTGCAGCAATTGTGCATGGCAGTTCACTTTTAATTTGGCTCTCTGTTTGTCTGTTATTGGTGTATAGAAATGCTTGTGATTTCTGCACATTGATTTTGTACCCTGAGACTTTGCTGAAGTTGCTTATCAGTTTCAGGAGATTTTGGGCTGAGGCAATGGGGTCTTCTAAATATACAATCATGTCATCTGCAAATAGAGACAATTTGTCTTCCTCTTTTCTTAATTGAATATGCTTTATTTCTTTTACTTGCCTGTTTGCTCTGGCTAGGACTTCAATACTATATTGAATAGGAAGGGTGAGAGAGGGCATCCTTGTCTAGTGGCAGATTTCAAAGGGAATTCTTCCAGTTTTTGCCCATTCAGTATGATATTGGCTGTGAGTTTGTCACAAATAGCTTTTATTATTTTGTGATACATGCCATGGATACCTAGTTTATTGAGAGTTTTTAGCATAAAGGGCTGTTGAATTTTGTCAAAGGCATTATCTGCATCTATTGAAATAATCATGTGGTTTTTGTCTTTGGTTCTGTTTATGTGGTGGATTACATTTATAGACTTGCATATGTTGAACCAGGCTTGCATTCCCGGAATGAAGCCTACTTGATCATGATGAATAAGCTGGTTTACTGTTGCATTCTGTTTGTCAGTATTTTATTGAAGATTTTTGTGTTGATGTTCATCATGGATATTGGCCTGAAGTTTTCTTTTTCAGTTGCGTCTCTGCTCAGTTTTGGTATTAGGATGATGTTGGTCTCATAAAATGAGTTGGAGAGGATTCCCTCTTTTTGTATTGTTTGGAATAGTTTCAGACGAATGGTACCAGCTCTTTTTTGTATGTCTGGTAGAATTTGGCTGTAAACCCATCTGGAACTGGGCCTTTTTTAGCTGGTAGGCTATTAATTGCTGCCTCAACGTCAGCCCTTGTTATTGGTCTATTCATGGATTCAACTTCTTCCTGCTTTAGTCTTGGGAGAGTGCAAGTGTCCAAGAATTTAACCATTTCTTCCAGATTTACTGGCTTGTGTGCATAGAATTGTTTGCAGTAAACTCTGATGGTAGTTTGTATTTCTGTGGAGTCGGTGGTGATGTCCCCTTTATCGTTTTTTATTGCATCATCTCTCTTTTCTTTTTTATTAGTCTGGCTAGTGGTCTACCTATTTTCTTGATCTTTTCAAAAACCAGTTCCTGGATTTGTTGATTCTTTGAAGGGTTTTTTGTGTTTCTGTCTCCTTCAGGTCTGCTCTGATCTTAGTTATTTCTTGTCTTCTGCTAGCTTTTGGGTTTTTCAAATCTTGCTCCTCTAACTCTTTCAATTTTGATGATAGGGTGTCGATTTTAGACTTTTCCTTGCTCCTCATGTGGGCATTTATTGCTATGAATTTTCCTCTAGACACTGCTTTAAATGTGTCCCAGAGATTCTGATATGTTGTGTCTTCATTCTTGTTGGTTTCAAAGAACATCTTTATTTCTGCCTCCATTTCATTGTTTATCCAGTCTACATTCAGGAACCTGTTGTTGATTTTCCATGAAGTTGTGCATTTTTGAGTTAGTGTCTTATTCCTGAGTTCTAATTTGATTGCACTGTGGTCTGAGAGACAGTTTGTTATGATTTCCTTTCTTTTGCATTTGCTGAGGAGTGATTTACTTCCAAATATATGGTCGATTTTGGAGTAAGTCTGATGTGGTTCTGAGAAGAATATGTATTCTGTGGATTTGGGGTTAAGAGTTCTGTAAATATCTATTAAGTTTGCTTGGTCCAGATCTGCATTCAAGTCTTGGATTTCCTTGTTGATTCTCTGTCTTGTTGATCTGCCTAATATTGACAGTGGAGTGTAAAAGTCTCCCACTATTATTGTGTGGGAGTCTAAATCTCTTTGTAGATCATTAAGGACTTGCTTTATATATCTGGGTACTCCTGTATTGAGTGCATATATATTTAGAATAGTTAGCTCTTCTTGTTGTATTGATCCTTTTACCATTATGTAATGTCCTTCTTTGTCTCTTTTGATGTTTGTTGGTTTAAAGTCCATTTTATCAGAGACTAGGATTGCAACCCCTACTTCTTTTTTGTTGTTGTTGCTCTCCATTTGCTTGGTAAATCTTCCATTCCTTTATTTTTAGTCTATGTGTGTCTTTGCACAGGAGATGGGTCTCCTGAATACAGCACACCAATTGTTCTTGGCTTTTTATCCAATTTGCCAATCTGTGTCTTTTGATTGGGACATTTAGTCCATTTATGTTTAATGTTAATATTGTTACATGTGAATTTGATCCTGCCATTTTATTACTGGCTGGTTGCTTTGCCCCTTGGTTGGCATAATTTTTTCATTGTGTCATTGGTCTTTACCATTTGGTTCTTTTTGTAGTGGCTAGTACTGGTTTTTCCTTTCTGTGTTTAGTGCTTCCTTCAGGAGCTCTTATAGGGTACATCTGGTAGTGACAAAATCTCTCAGCAATTGCTTGTCCATAAAGAATTTCATTTCTCCATCACTTATGAAGCTTAGTTTGGCTGAATATGAAATTCTGGGTTGAAAATTCTTTTCTTGGAGAGATCCAAGATGGCTGATCACTAGCAGCTCGGGATTGCAGCTCCCACTGAAAGAGCAGAGAACGAGAGGACGCCACACTTTCAGATCAATTTTTGTTGCTCACACACCAGGAGATTCCCAGCGGAGGAGCCCCACGTGTCGCCAGCGTGACTCTTGAGGCCGGTGAGGCGGTTTT
>NW_016107319.1:9963171-10016557 GCF_001604975.1 Cebus imitator
AAAAAAAAAAAAAATTCTTTTCTTTAAGGATGTTGAATATTGGCCCCCACTCTATTCTGGCTTGTAGGGTTTCTGCCAAGAGATCCACTGTGAGTCTGATGTGCTTCCCTTTGTGGATGACCCAACCTTTCTCTCTGGCTCCCCTTAGTATTTTTTCCTTCATTTCAACACTGGTGAACCTCATGATTATGTGCCTTGGGGTTGCTCTTCTGGAGGAGTATCTTTGTGGTGTTCTCTGTATTTCCTGGACTTGAATATTGGCCTGCCTTACTAGGTTGGGGAAGTTCTCCTGGATAATATCCTGAAGAGTGTTTTCCAGCTTGGATTCATTTTCCCCGTCATCTTCTGGTACACTGATCAGGCATATATTAGGTCTTTTCACATAATCCTGTATTTCTTCAAGGCTTTGCTCATTTATTTCACTCTTTGTTTTCTTTTCTTGCCTTCTCATTTCATTTCATTGAATTGATCTTCAATCTCTGATATCCTTTCTTCTGCTTGATCTATTTGGCTATTGAAACTTGTGTATGCTTCATGAAGTTCTTGTGCTGTGTTCTTCATCTCCATCATATTCATGTTCTTCTCTAAGCTGGTTAGTCTAGTTAGCGTTTCATCTAACCTTTTTTCAAGGTTTTTAGTTTCTTTGCATTGGGATAGAACATGTTTCTTTAACTCATAGGAGTTTGTTATTACCCACCTTCTGAAGCCTGCTTCTGTCAATTCATCAAATTAGATCTCCGTCCTGCTTTGTTCCCTTGCTAGTGAGGAGTTGTGATCTCGCGGTGGGAGAGAGATGTTCTGGTTTTTGATGGTTTCATTCTTCTTGCACTGGTTTATTCCCATCTCTTGGAATTATATAGTTTTGATCTCAGGTAGCTGCTTGAGGAGGCAACCTTTCCTTTGTCTGCCTGCAGAGGTGCTCCTGGGCTACCACTGATTCAGTGGAGCTGCTGCGTCTTTTATTTACTCAGGAAAATTAGGCTGGCTTCTGTAATGATGGCTTCCCTTCCCTCTGCCAAGCTTGATCGTACCTGGTCACTTTTTAACTGATGTTCTGGGTGCATAACATAGGTTGCTGGGCTTTGTGTGGGGTGGGGGGTGGGACTGTCCTGCCATTTGGGCTGTTTCCCTGTGTCCAGTTTCTCTTCTTACTGGGGGATGGGTAGCTCCATCCCTCTGGCTTTTTGGCTTTCTCAGCATCAGCCAGTGCTTCCACCTAGATCTATGCTGACAGCTCCGGCACCAGCCAAAGTTGCTGTTCTGCCCTGTTTAGGCAGCTCACTGAGGCTCTTCAGCCCAGCGAGGATCTCCTGTTCTGTGGGTTGTAGAGGGCTTGGGTGGAGCGCTGTATCTGAACAGAAGTCCCAGAGGGGGAGATCCCCCAGTCCTCCTGTCGGTTGCATGCATCTCCTGGGTGGGGCAGTGCCCCACCTTGCGTCAACTTGCCCTATTTGGTTTATACCCACTGTCCAACGAGACCCACAAAATGAAAATGGCACCTCATTTGGAATTGTGGAGACCACTCGGCTTCTGTGTCTCTCTCACTGGGAGTTGCTTTCCGGATCTGCCTCTTATTCAGCCATCTTGGGATCCCCCCAAATGCGACAATATCTTTTACAGCAACATAGATGAAGATGGAGGCTGTTATCATAAGTGAACTAACACAGGAACAGAAAGCCAGATATCCCATTTTCTCACTTATAAGTAGGAGCCAAACTCTGAGTACTCATGAACACAAAAAAAGGAAAGGCAAATGAGCCTACTTAAAAGTAGAAACAGGGAGGACAGTTTCAATTAAAAAAAAAAAAAAACACTACTCACTTAGTATTATGCTCATCACCTGGGTGATAAAATAATTTGTACACCAAACCTCTGTGATATGCAATTTACCTATATAACAAAACTGCACATGTACATCTAGAGGACTCTAAAATAAAAGTTAAACAAAAGTGATAAGAAGCTTCCTAAAAGTAATAATAATAATAAAACAAAATTAAGTCACATTAAACTTTGTTTTTAAAGTTATGTTTCACTATACTGTAGTATATTATGTATGAAATAGCATTATGCCTAAATAAAGTGTATATACCTAATTAAAATGCTTTATTGCTAAAAAATGCTAACAATCAACTGAGTCTTCAGCAAGTCATAATCTTCTTGTTGGTGTGGGGTTTTGCCTCTGTGTTGATGACTGCTGAGTACTCAAAGTACTTGTTACTGAAGTTTGGAGTTGCTATGGAAATTTCTTAAAAAAGGAAAACAATGAATTTTGCTGCATTAATTGATACTTTCTTTCATGAAAGTTTTCTCTGTAGCATGCAATGCTGTTTGATAGCATTTTACCCACAGCAGAAGTTCTTTCATATAAGAATCCTTCCTCTCTAACGCTGGTGCTACATTGACATAATATTCTAAATCATATGTTGTCATTTCAACAATGTTCATAGCATCTTTGCCAGGAGATTTCATCTCAAGAAACCACTTTCTTTACTCATTCAGGAGAAGCAACTCCTCATAAAATCAAGTTTTACCATGAGATTGCAGTAATTCAGTCACACCTTCAGGCTCCACTTCTAATTCTATTTCTCTTGTTATTTCTACCACATGTGTCATTACTTCCTTCAACGAAGTCTTGAACCCCTCAAAGTCATCCAGGAGGGTTGGAATTCATTTTTCCAGTATTCCTGCCTGCTAATGTTGATAGTCTGACCTCCTCCCATGAATCATGAATGTTCACAATTACATCTAAAATGGTGAGTCCTTTCCAGAAAATTTTCCATTTACCTTGCCCAGATCCATCAGAGGAATTGCTATCTGTGGTAGCTATTGCCTTATAAAATGTATTTTTTAAATGATATGACTTGAAAGTTTAAAGGACTTTTTGATTCATGGGCTACAGAATAGATGGTGTGATAACAGAACTGAAAATACCATTAGCCTCCTTAAACATTTTCATCAGAGCTCCTGTGTGACCAGGCACATTGTCAATGAGCAGTAATATTTTGAAAGAAATCTTTTTGCTAAGCAGTAGATCTCAAAAGTGGGCTTAAAATATTCAGGAAACAACACTGTAAACAGATGTGCTGTTATTCAGGTTGTTTTTATTCCATTAGCAGAGCACATGCAGAGTAGATTTAGCATAATTCTTAAGGACCTTTGGATTTGGGGAATGGTGAATGAGCATTAGTTTTAACTTTAAGTAAAAAGCTCCATTAGCCCCTAATGAAAGTCAATCCGTCATTTGCAGCTTTGAAGCCAGGCATTGATTTCTCCTCTCTAGCTATGAAAGTCCTACATGACATCTTCTTCCAATAGAAAGCTGTTTTGTCCACAATGAAAATTTGCTTTTTATTGTAACCACCTTCATCAGTTATCTTAGCTAGATTTTCTGGATAACTTGCTGCATCTTCTCCATCAGCACTTGCTACTTTATCTTGTACTTTTACATTATGCAGACAACTTCTTTCCTTAAACCTCATGAACCAACCTCTGCTACCTTCAAATATTTCTTCTGAAGCTTCCTCACCTTTCTCGACCCTTATAGCATTGAAGAGAGTTGGGCCTTGCTCTAGATTAGGTTTTAGGTGAAGGGAATGTTGTGGCTGGTTTGATCTTCTATTCAGGCCACTAAAACTTTCTCCATATCAGCAATAAGGTTGTTTCTCTTTCTTATGATTTGTGTGTTTACTAGAGTGGTACTTTTCATTTCCTTCAAGAACTTTTTCTTTGCATCCACAACTTGGCTAAATGTTTTGTGCAAGAGGCCTAGTTTTCACCCAATCTCAGCTTTAAACATGCCTTCCTTACTAAGCTTAATCCTTTTATCTTTTATTTAGATGAGAGACATGTGACTCTTCTTTATTTTATTTTTTTTTTTCGTTTGAACACTTAGAGGTAATTGTACAGTTGTTAATTGGCCTAATTTCAATATTACTGGGTCTCAGGGAATAGAGAGACCTGAGGAAAGGAAAACAGATAGGGGAACAGCAAGTTGGTGAGTAGTCAGAATGCACTACTCACCAAGTAAATCATACTCAAGGCATGATTTACAGTGCCCCCCAAAAAATTATAATAGATCATCAAAGATCACTGATCACAATTCACCATAAGGGATATAATAATAATAATAAAGTTTGAAGTATTGCAAGAATTGCCAAAATGTGACAAAGACACCAAGTAAGCACATTCTGTTGGAAAACTGGTCCCAATAAACTTGCTTGACACAGAGTTGCTACAAACTCTCAATGTGTAAAAAACATATCTGTGGAGATCAATAAAGCAAAGCACAATAAAATGAGGCCTGTCTATACCCAGATTCAAAGAAGTTTATTTTTAAGCAGGTAGCCTGGGCCAATAAAAATATGACATTGTCATACTATTCCAAATAGAATGTATTCATTTAACTTCCCATAAGTTAAATTCTCTAATAAGATATACGTGAATATTGCCACAGACATACATGGCTTCTGAAGATCAGTGCCTCATACTACTGAAGTTACTTCATGATCCAATTTGCTTCTATACTCATTACAGAAAAAAACCAGCAATGTTAGTACTTTTAAGATATATTAATCTAAAAACCACCATGTGAAGATACATCATTATTATTCTTTAGGGAAACAATCAAATGCACTTTGCACAGCATCCCTAATAGTTGTTCTGAGAACCCCAAGCAGAATTTTTAACATTCACTTGGGTAACTTTGTCTAGGCCTATTTCACCTCAATTCCACTTGTCACCAAATGCCTTTCCAGGTAATTTCGCAAAACATGTGAGTCATAGGGAATAAACAGTTAAGCTAATGGAAGGGGAAAACTGGAGCAAAAAATGTCCGCAAAATAGTTCACTACCCAGACTTGAACATTTATATGCACACCTAATCAGTGGCCAAAGGTTTCGCTATCTGGCTAGGTAAAATGTGATCCAATGTTCATTGAATTATGTGTGTATAGCAGATAATTCATGTGACATACTCACTACCCTGTATTGGAGAACTTAGAGTGCTGCTGGAAAAACTGATTGGGCAGAAGAAAGAAAGGTACTTATTAGCAGAGGCTGCATCTCTAAGAAGTAGGTCTGGCAATGACACAGAATAGAGAACCCAGAAATAAGACTGCACACCCACAACTATCTGATGTTCAACAAACCTGATAAAAAACAAACAATGGCAAAAGGACTTCCTATTTAATGAATGGTGCTAACATAATTGGCTAGCTATATGCAGATGATTGAAACTGGATACACCCATATACCTTCCTTACGCCATATACAAAAAATTAAATCAAGATGGATTAAAGACTTAAATGTAAAACCCAAAACTATAAAAATTCTAGAAAACAATCTGGACAATACCATTCAGGATATAAACACTAAAAAAGATTTCATGATGAAGATGCCAAAAGCAATTGCAACAAAAGCAAAAATCGACACATGGCTTCCAATTAAGCTAAAGAGCTTCTGCACAGCAAAAGAAACTATCAACAGAGAAAAACCCAGAGAATGGGAGAAAATTTTTGCAAACTATGCATCCAACAAAGGTCTAATATCCAGTATCTATAAGGAACTTAAATAAATTTACAAGAAAAAATACAAACAACCTCATTAAAAAGTGGACAAAAGACATGAACGAACACTTTTCAAAAGTAGACATACAGACGGCTAAGAATCATATGAAAAAGAGCTCAATAGCACTCATCATTAGAGAAATGCAAATCAAAACCACAGTGAGATACCATCTCACATCAATCAGAATGGCTGTTATTAAAAATTCAAACAATGACAGATGCTGACGAAATTGTGGAGAAAAAGGAATGTTTATACATTGTTAATGGGAGTGTAAATTAGTTCAACCATTATGGAAGTCAGTGTGGCAATTCCTTAAAGCCTAAAGATAGAAATATCATTCAACCTAGCAATCCCATGACTAGGTATATACTCAAAGGAATATAAATAATTCTATAATAAAGACACATGCACACATGTGTTCATTGTGGTACTATTCACAATAGTGAAGACATGGAATCAACCTAAATGCCCATCAATGATAGACTGGCTTAAGAAAATGTGGTACATATATATCATGGAATACTATGCAGCCATAACAAAGAACAAGATCATTTGTCCTTTGCAGGAACACAGACGCAGCTGCAGGCCATTATCCTTAGCAAACTAACGCAGAAACAAAAAACCAAATGACCCATGTTCTCACTTATAAGTGGGAGCTAAATGTTGAGAACACATGAACACGTAGAGGGAAACAAAACACACTGGGGTAAAGAGTGAGAGGAGGGAGAGGATCAGGAAATATGACTAATGGGTTCTAGGCCTAAAACCTGGGTGATGAAATAATCTGTACAATGAATGCCCATGACACAGGTTTACCTGTAACAAACCTGAACATGTATTGCTGAACTTAAAAGTTGAAAAAAAAAAAAAAGAGTGGGTGTGAGTTGTAGGCTTCTAGAATAAGAAGACCAAGGAGCAGAGGAAAAACCTCAGAATGTTTGGGTCTTTTAAATAAAAACTTAAGAGCATTGGACAAATGTCAACTTGAAAGGAAGAAGATGTAAGAAAAACTTATTGCTGTTGTGTAGTTATTACTCCAGCCTTATGAAAATGGATGGACCAAGGGGGAAAGGCTATTTCAAAACTAATGTGTTTTAATCCCATAAAAGAATTAAGGTTGAAAGATCAATTAATCCTGTCATTTGGGCATTCATTCAATATTCCACTAAATCATAATTGCACACCCACTTTGGGCTAGCAGTATAGGAACAACCAAGATAGGCAACGTTCCAGGCCTCAGAGAATGCATATTCCAAGGAGGGAGGCCTATTAGAGAAATTAACAATAAACACAATACCTACATATTACAATAAATAACACTGTGGCAGATCACGTTTTCCAACATTGGATGCAACAAGATCTCCCACTCCACGTTTCCTGGAATCATCCCTTATGAAGACGTGGAGATTTTTTCTTCCATTCTTGAATCTGGACCAACAAAAAGTAGAAATGATGCTAAGTGACTTTCAAGCTAAGTCATAAAAAACAATGAAACTTGCACTTTGCTCAAAGGAGCAGTTGGCTCTTGAAGGCTTTGGCCACCACGTAAGCAATTTAACTACCCTGAGGCTACTATGCTGTGAAAAAGCTAAAACTAGTTCCACTGGGGAGACCATGAGATTACATGAAGGTCATGTTCAGCCTACCCCAGCCACAACAGCCTTGTGCTGTCCCATCACCCACTGACTGCGATGGCACGAAAGACCCGAAGCAGAGTCTGCCCTGCCAAGTCTTTCTCCAATTTCTGCCCTGAAAAATCTAGGAAAATGATCAAAGTATTGCTTTTGCTTTAACTCACTACGGTTTGTAGTAATTTGTTGCAAAGTAATTGATAGAATAGTTAAGAAGGAAAGGAATGGGGTGATGACAAAGACAGTAACTGGAAGTGACAGCTACTCTAAACAGAGAAGTCACATAAATCCCATCTCAGGAGAAGGATGTGAGGAGTTTGCAGGGGACATTTGAGAGAGAAGCAAAATCAAGACCTGGAGGAAAAAACAGACTGGTCCTGGCCACCAGAATGGCTGAAATATTGAAAGCAAAGGAAAAAAATGAAATCGGAGATGTAGACAGGATACAATTACGCAAGGTCTTGTAGGGTGAATAAGAAGTTTGGGTTTCATTTTAAGTGCATTAGAAAGTGCTTGGGAGATTCGAAACCACCGACACACACCAGTCCATACCCACTACTCCAGCTGCATTGATTCCTAGGCTCTCCCTCCTTTCCACAAGTTCCTCTGTGGATGATGGTTAATTCGAATAAGGGGCTTGTGTGTCCATTGGAAATTAAAATGGGATAACATCAAGAAACAATGCAGCCACAGCCCCAATTACCACTTTCTGTTCACACTGCTATGGCCCATGTGTCCTACACCTCAGTGATTGCTATCTTATTCTTTACAAGGTTTCTTAGTGACCAAGACATTTGGTCCTGAATTCTCTCAACCTTGCACTCTGTTTTGGCATTTATTTTAATGTTCACACTTACTTTCCTTCCAAAGAGCTTTATTTTTGTACTTTTTCACAAACTCTAACATTGAGTATGTACTTGTTGAATCAATGACTTGCTAGAACAATGAAAAACAATAAAAGAGATATAACAAATATTTAACATAGCAGAAAGCTCTGCACTTTTAATAAACTGTAATCTTCAAACTCTGTCCTTAACTGTATATCATGATGGGTCCTTCTAGGTAAAGTCTTTGTGTCCTGGGCCTTCAATAAATCTTCCCTGGTTTCTGAGGTCTGTAGAGTCTATTTTTTTAAATAGCAGTTGCAATTCTAAAGACACTCCCAGGAATTTCAGCTCTGTAAGCAAAGAAGGGAGGTAGAGATGGGGGGGGATGAGATGGGAAAGGGTGGACCAGATGGTCAACTGGTTCTTATCATAATTGTTTAAGTTTCATTTACATGTTTCTCTGGGTTGCTGAGGTCCAGGACAGTGTTATTGGATGTTGAACACCTGTCTCGACACACAGGGAGCTGCACCCAGCCTTGCCGAGAGTAGCATTGACATTTCTACTGCAAAGAATTGCACAATGGAACTAAAATGTGGACACTCATGAGCCTCATCTGGCTCATGGGATTCTGGCTCAAAAAGAGTCACACCACTCATGATTACAGATTACTAGAGTCTCTCCTGTGTTCTTAGTTCCTACGGTAAATGCAAGCTTGTCATTGTTCTTAAGCCATTTGGTTTTGTTCGCTGGACATTTTTATAGGTCTCAATGTACTCTTTGATGAGACATGAGTAAGAGCAGAGTAACATGTAGATCATATTGTGCTAAGTTTATTCTCAGGAGGTTCTTGGTCACATTCAGTGAGAGCTGTATTCAGAGAGTTAAGTGGCTCAGAGAGCTCTCCATCCTGAGAATCCAGAATATCTGAAAGATCATGGATAATAATGAATATACAGGAGCCTCTACAAAGGCACTTCTCAAATGTTAATATGCATACTAATCACCTGAGTTACCACCTTCTGAAATGCAGATGCAGATACAGCAGATCAGGAATGGGGCTGAAGAATGCCTTCCTAACAAGCTTCCAGCTGATGTCAATGGCTGAGAGCATACTTTGGTTCTCAAAGCTTGGCCCCAGCATTAGCCTTACCTGGGTTATTATGTCCGTTATCACATTGCTGTAAAGAAATACCTGAGAATGGGTAATTTATAAAGAAAAGAGGTTTAATTGTCTCATGGTTCCACAGGCTGTACAGAAAGCATGATGCTGGAATCTGCTCAGCTTCTGGTAAGGCCTCAGGAGACTTAACAATCTTGGCTAAAGGCAAAGGGGAAGCGAGACATCTCACATAGTGGGAGCGGGAGTAGGAGAGGGCTGGGGGGAGGTGCTACATACTTCTAAACAAGCAGATCTCATGAGAACCTACTGTCATGAGAACACTACAAAGACGGATTTCATGAGAAAACCCCCATGACCCAATGGCCTCCCACCAGGCCCCACTTCCAAGATTGGAGATTACAATTCGACATGAGATGTAGTGGGGACACAGTTCCAAACCATATCACCTGGGAATTTGTTAATAACGCTAATTATCAGGCCCTACCTCAGGCCATACTGGACTAGAAATTCTAGGGGTAAAGCCCAGTAATCTGCATTGTAATAGGCCCTCCAGGAGATTCTGACGGATGGATGCTAAAGGTTAATAACCACGGCATTATCAAGATTTACTCACTTTGGTGAACTAAAGGATTTCAGCCAGTCTCCAGATTTTGATCTAATATTTAACAGTTCTAGAATCAGAAATTTTAATTTATCTAATATCAATCTAGAGTTTAAGTCCATTTCAAAATGCTTCATTCTCATCATAAAGTACAACTCCCATATAAAAACCTCACTATGTTTTCACATTTAAAAAGATTAATCCCTTCAGTCCTCATTTAATGATCTGGTTCAATAACATGATCTTTGGACAAGTCTAATATCCTGAAAGCAGGGTTCTTAATGTCCAGGTATAGATACCAGGCCAACGGTCATTGGAATTCTTGAAGTCTAGTCACATCTTTGGGCATTTTCTGTGGCCCTGTGGTTTTATCGCTAATAGGAGGTACATAGAAAGCTCAGTATTATCTCAGGCTGAAAAATGGTGGACTCAAGAGTCAATTTCTTCTACTTAAATGGAGTAAGTCAAATGAATGACCTCCTAAAGTGATTGGCAGGATCAATAAGGTTAGTAAGAATTAGATTGCCTTCCCAGCATACACTGGAAAAATACCTCAGGCCTCAGATTTTGCGGCAAAATTTCCAGGACTGCCAGGACCCTATTAACTATCACTTTTGAAAGTTCAAAAGGGCAGGTCACCAGAGAAGGTAGAATCTGGAGCCTGTCCACACCACATAACACCACCTGGGACACCTGTGAACCAGGCCTAGAGCCTTCATACCTACTCTGGTTTCAACTTTCACAACTGGGACTACTTTGCAATTTCAGTTTTAAGAGTAATCTTGGGGAGAAATCCATAAACCCCTGACTAATACCTTCGCGATTATAACTATGCTAGTACAAGACTGTGCAGCAATTTGAATAACGCTGACTAATAGCATGTTAGACTACTATAACCCTTTTCATCTAAGGACCTCAAAGCACTCTGCTCATATGACTTCACTAATCCTTGAAACAACTTCTGTGGAATATATGGGAAATGTTATTATCCGCATTTCTCAGGCAGAAAAAGGAAAGCGTCTGTGAATTGCCCAGGTGTCACTTCATTCTCATAACTAACTTCAAGCCTTACTAAGGGCAGGCAGAGAGATTTAGGGTATTGAGGGGACTAAGGAAGAAGGGAGATAGCAGAATGACAATCTAGAGGAAAACAAATTTGGTCGTAAGGAAAGCAACATTAATCATAGAGCAATATAATTACTAAGAAACAGACAGTGATTTATTTGTAAATACTATACCAAGAATTGAGTTAAAAAAAAAATTGGGAGGGGGGTTTACAGTTTTGTTTCAGGATACAAATCTCCATGCTTTGTGTCAGTCTTTATTTGGGTCAGTGTAGCTTCAGGGGGATGAGATGAAGGGAGGCCTTTGCTTGATCTCTCTTCATTGCTCAAGTTCATCTTGTGAAGTTCTGCCCAAAAGTCAGTGGCTGAGCTTACACTTGAGATTCTCATCCTTGGTTTCCTAATGGTTCCCTTGACTCCAACTTCTTTTTCCCAATGCCACTTTTGTAATCCACGTTTTGTTTATGCAAAAATTACAAAATTTTCCTCAGGAGATCTTTGAAGATATTATCAAAAGTACCTCAGATTTCCTGAACTGTTAAGTTAACAATGAAAACTTTTTAGAATTGTGCAATTTCCTTTCTTTTTCTTTCTCTTCCTTCCTTTCCTTCCTTCTTTCCTTTCTTTCTTTTCTCCTCCTCTCTCTCTCTCTCTCTTTCCTCTTTTCTTCTTCCTCATTTTAAAATGTCAAAGGCTTCCTGACATGCTTTGGCTGTGGAAATGGAACATATTTTCTCATTAGGTTAATTAATGGCTCTGCTTGGGTGGCACAATTCGGTGTAAGTTTCCTTTTAGAGTTCTGTCATAACTAAAAAGGATCTTATTTTTGTTATGTTTTGTGGTGTCTTTAAATTTTTATGACTTCTACTTTGTTTAGTCTGTGTGTAATTCTTCTTTTGAAACCTAATGTCCTAGAAAATTTACAGTTTTCTCTCAAAACTGGCACTTTTTACATTTTACAGTAATTCCTGTTTCTTTAGTTTTCACTAGAACTTCATTTAAGTCCTTAAGGTGTAATTCGCAGCTCAGGGAATTTATGATTACATCGTCAAAGTAAACTCCCCGAGAGCAATATATTAAACCTGACAAGATGCTGTTCATTAATCTTTGAAATATAGCCAGGTGTGATGTAGCGAAGTGAGGCTTCCAACTAAGAACAGCTGAAGGACTCTGAGCTGCCCGTCAAAAAGATTCCTTCCCCATCACTGCCAAGGCCACCTGGGTGAGGACTGAGAGGGCCAAAGACCTTTCCTTGGCCAACCACGGTGTTCCCTGTCGCTGCTAATGTTCCTACAGCTCTGCAGCCTCTCACCTTTTTACACATTCTTTCATTCAACAAATATGTATTGAGAGCCTACGATGGGCCAGGCACTAGGTGAGTCTGGAAAGACAGTAGTGACTAAGACAGACCCAATCCCTTGCCTCATGGGACTTACAGTTTGTCTCGCTATGAACAATAGCCTCAACACTCCTTTACCCAATACCATCAAACCCATGTTTCTCCATCCTAGAGGTACCTTTGATGCTAAATGATTCCCATCATTTGTGAGAGAAACTAGTGTAGTACAGCCTGGTGGATGCATGGCTAGAGGTTTGCAAATGGCACAATCAAGGAGAAGCAGCCAAATCCATCTCGGGGGCAGTCAGTACTCAGTCAGAAAAGCAGAGTTCAGCTCATCACTGTGCAACACTACCTCCAGGAAAATGAGGAAAATCCAGATAAAAGGCAATACCTCTCAAAGGCATTTGTAGGTCTTTCCCTAGACCTTTCTGTTTGCCTACATAAAATAGTGTGTGAATGAAATGTGGGAGTCTGACTTGGGTCTGGGAACAGAAAAAAGACCTTAATGGAAAAACGTGTAAAACCTGTACAAAGTTTGGAGTTTAGTTAATAGTAATATCAATATTGATATCTTCATTTTGACAAATATACCACAATGATATAGGTATTAATATTGGATAAACAGGGTAATGGTGACTTAGGAATCATTTGTATTCTCCTTGCTACTTTTTCATAATTCCAAAACAACTGCAAAATAAAAATGTTACTTTAAAAAGGTTTGTTTATGAAACAGGATCCTTAGAATGAATAATAAAAAAGACACTAAAATAAAACAAAAGCATATCATGGGCATGGGAAAAGGATATAACTTATTGCTAAGCTACAAGTCTTTCTTGAAACTAAGGAGAAATATATCCAGGAACTCAAAGCCTAGAAGCTGATATTCTATTGAAGATAATATTTTCATTGAATTTTTTTCTCTCTCCCATGCCACTTGAAGTCTGCCTTGTGGTTTTAAGATCTCCTTTGAAGATGTGTGTAAAAGAAACAAGTGTGTAGAAGAATTGCAGTCCCAAGTTAAAGAAGCAAGGTTCCTATCATATCATGTTATAAATCTCTGAATACACCTGTCTTTCCATCATTACCACCTTCTCTAATTCATACACACACACACACACACACACACACACACACACACACACCAGATCAGTGCTGATACACAGCTAGCTTGTCTTTCCTTGTCTGATACTTGCTCTCCATTTTCCTAAATCTGCCTGGTGTCGTAGAAACTTCTTTTTAAGTAACATAACAAGTATTTATGTATGCCGATTAAAGATATTCCTGGCTTAGACTTGCATTCAAGAAGACTTGGCTTACGGCATCTAATAAGTGATTCTTGTTTTTGTTAGCCTTGTTACACTGTGGGTAGTTACACAATACATGCAATCCACACATTCATTTAAATCTTTTCAGGGAGCATTTTCCGTTTTTAATAGAGATGGTGGTGATGAAAGCATTATTTTCTTCACTAGCTGCATGCTTGAAAACATAATGGTTTTGTAAACCAAGTGTAGACCTCCGAACAGACAACTGGCTGCAATAAGAAATGTTTTCAAAAAGCAGGGCTAGCTTTTCAACATCCAAATGGTGCTCTATGTAAAATGAAAATTTATGCCCGTCCAGGGAAAAATTGATTATAGGCTTAGAATATTAAATATGGCATGATTCTTAGAGACCATCCAATATAATTTTATCTTATGAAAGATGAGAAACACTGGGGCCTGGGGGCTTGTGCCTTATTTGAGGCTTAAAATGACTGAGCTGAACTCAAAACCAGATACCAAATGCCAGGCTTACTGTCTCCTCCTTGTGCCAAACTGGCTCATCGGTTTGGGGCTGAGGCTCTGGAGTTTTAATGTGATTACTAAAAAAGTTTGTTTTGTGTTTCATACCTTCTTTTTAAAAACAAAATAATGTGTGCAAACAACTGGGAATTACCACACACATGCCATTTATAATTGTTGCTGTTGTTATGAATATCACTATCATTGACATTGGCTTATGAGAGACATGCATGAAAATTCTACAAAGTCCACACCAGAAAGAAAGACAATTTTTACATGTTGACAATTGTTTTCTGCTCTATCCCTTCTGATTCCACTGCATTTTCATGGGGTCTTCTATTCTACAGAATCTTCTTTTTAAAAACATCTCTTCTTCTTTTGGGCTTTCAGTCTGTCTTATTTAATATATATAAGCCGTCAAGAGGAGCTCACTGAAGAACAGAGCCCAGGTTTCTAGAAAGGCTCTGCAAATAGGAAGTAAAACCACATCACACCACTCATCTGCCAAAAGTAATAAACCCAGCCAGCCTCAGCGCCCTCTTGACTTCGTCAGCAACTAACACTCCTCATTTCTCCCTTTCCTTGCAAAGGAAAAGGAAAAGATGCCAAACAAAAAAAAATGCCAGGCAAATCAAACCATGGGAAAAATAACACCATCAAACTCAGGGCAAAATTCTCATTTCCAGTCCTTGCTGCAGATGTCCCATCCGGTATGTTTGGCAGCAAACACAGCTCTTGGAACAAGATGTAGAACACAGGTTAGAAAGAGGATTTGGGCCAGAGGTGGTTTGGTAATTTTTAATTTGTAGTTATAATGCCTGAGAAATTTCACTATGGTTTAATTTCATGCAATAATCAAAACAAATCCATGTAAGAGCTGTCCTATATGGCTCTAAGAATACATTCATATAAGAGATGTACCTATACAGCTCTAAGAAATATATCTTCTCATTTCCTACAAACTATTTTAATTAATTATTCCCCAAATTAATCAATCTGAGCTTATCTTTAATTTGGTAGGGAAAGAAACTACAAACTCAAGACTCAGTATTCCAGTATTTGTCCCAAGAAGAAACTACTGTGGAAATTCCAGCCTGGAAAAGCTATTCTTGATTCTTTCCTTCATTCTGACTTGAATCCACCTGCTTCCTGTCTTTGAAATCAGTAGAGAATCATTTGAGAATGAGTTTAAAAACCCACCTTCCTCATGTTGGTTCCCATCTTTCTAGTTACTAAGAGAAAAAATAATTAATAACCTTTGATGAAACAGTCTTTCTTAAATATAGAGGTCTGGATTAAAAATCAAGAGACTTGAAATTTTTTAAGTATACGATGTGCGATTTTTAAAAAAATTTTATTTGTAATTGTCAACTGACAAATTATAGTTGTATATTTGTATGGGGGTACAAAGTGATGTTATAATGTAAAAATACAGTATAGAATAATTAAATCAAGCTAATTAACATGCTTATCTCCGATATTTGTTTTCCTGTGTGGTGCGAACTTTTGAAATTTACTCTGATTTTGAAATGTATGATACGTTATCATTCACTACATTCACCATCTTTTGCAACATATCTTAAGGCTAAAGAAAACCCAGTTCTTCTTATATAAGAGGCTTTGTACCATGTGACTATCACTTCCCATTCCTCCCATCTCCCAGCCTCTATAACCACCATTCTTTCTGCATCACTTAGTTCCATTGTTTTAAGTTCCACACATGAGTGAGAACATGAAGTATCTGTCTTTCTGTGCCTGGCTTATTTCACTTAGCATATGTTCTTCATTTCCATCCATGTTGTCACAAGTGACACATTTTTTTTATCTTTGTAAAGGCTGAATGGTATTTCATTGTGTATATATGCCACATCTTTATTCATTCATCTGTGGATGGACACTTAGGTTGATTCCATAAAAACATATGGGCTTTAATCCCTGCTTTTCTATAAGTCCATTGTGTATCATTTCTAGCTTCTGAAACTCCTTCTGGGCCCTCCAACATACTCTTTTGAAAACGAAAACAGTTTAGAGAATATTGGATGCTGGTGAGGATGTAGAGAAAGGAGAACACTTTGACACTGTTGGTGAGAATGTAAATTAGTACAGCCATTATGGAAAACTGTGTGGAAGTTCATCAAAACCCTAAAAATAAAAGTATCGTATGATTCATCAATCCCACTACTGAATATATATCCCCCTCCAAAAAAAAGAAATCAATACACCAAAAAGACATCTGCACCCCCATGTTTATTGCAGCACTAATCATAATAGCTAAAATATGGAATCAACCTCGGTGCCCATCAATGGATGAATGGATAAGGAAAATGCAGCATACATAGTCAATGGAAAATTACTCAGCCATAAAAAAGAATGAAATCTTGTCATTTACAGCAACATGAATGGAAATATGTTATTATGTTAAGTGAAATAAGCCAACCACTAGAAGACAAATATTGCATGTTCTCATTCATATGCAGAAGCTAAAAAAGTGGATCCCATGAAGACATAGAGTAGATTTGTGGTTACCCGGGGCTGGGAAGGCTTAAAAGAGATGGAGATGGAGAGAGTTTGATTAATGGGTACAAATATACAGTTTGATGGAAGAAATAAGACCTCGTGTGTGGTAGATCAGTACAATAATTAGAGTTTACAATAATCTATTGTATGTTTTGAAATAGCTAGCATAGAATGATTTTAATGTTCTAGCATAAAGAAAGACAAACATTTAAATTGAAGGATATCCCAATAACATTGATTTGAACTTTACAAATTATATGAATACATTAAATTATAACATCTGCCCCAAAATATGCACATCTATTAAGTATCAATAAAAGAAACTTTAAAAATAAGAATAGTCTTTTCCAGCTCCAACATTCTGATTTTATTATTCCTACAATTAGATTTCTATCAAATAGGCAGAAAGAAATACATTAATAACTTCAAAAATAGCTGTCATGTGTGGAGAAAGGCACATGCTCATATGTCTAGGGATGGGTATTAATGAAAAAGAAGTCAGATGACTGGAAAAGAAACTCCTAATTAGAACACAACTCACATTTCTATTTTTCTCATTCACTGAACACTGTCTTTAGCTGCTGTTTTCTCTACCCAGAATTTCTTCCAAGAGAGTGTGCCATTAGCAGAAAACTTGAATGCGTCTAATGAAACTTTTTCTACAATGATTAAAAATGGCCAAGAAGATAACATTTTGAAAGCATTACTTCATGTTAATCTTTGTTTTGAAACAGATTCTACCATAGACTGTGGAAGGAAGTAGCTAACATGCATTGAGCTTATCTCTATATTTTAATGAATGCTTCATAGTTAACATTCATTGCTTCATCTAATATCACAGTCCTAAAAGAAAGATACTAATATCCTCTTTTTACAGAGTAGAAAACCAAGGCATAAATAATTTTAATAACTTATTCAAAGTCACATACGTAATAAATGTTTGAATAGATATTTAAACCAAATATGTCTAATTCCAAAGCATTTCCTCTACCACATATGAGCATACTTATACTGTACTTTGCTTCATAGAAGAGATTCAGCTTATTAATGGTATCTAAGTTTGGTTTCCTTACTCAAGACAAAGTACACACAGAGTCATGTAAGTATAATACTTTAATTAAACTATCAAGTGCAAATTATTAAATTTAGTGGGTACTAACACAAATTCAAAATAAGGGAGAAAAGAATATTCTTATTTTGCAAGAGAGTAACGTATGATCTTTCCTGTGGAAGATACAACCAATATTTCAAAAGTTGTCAAGGGGATTACACATCTTACTGTGATGGTCTTATCACACTGGCCATTCTTTTCAAATAATATTTCCCTATTGCATTCTGGCTTTAACATAGAAAGTTTCAAGGACCAAACAGGCAGGAAGTAGAGACCTGATCATCAGCGTAGTGAGTCAAAAGCATATATAGAATGTAAAGGCCACCAAAGTGAAAATCAAAGAACCACTTCTGGTACCTTTGTTTTCAACCAGAAGACTTTTTGATGTTCCTGGCTGGGATTAAACTCTTCAAATGTCCTCCTCATTCCATCCCTCATTCACATAAATACACTATTTATGTACTTCTCTCTACCCTCCTATATCTGGCAAAACCAGGGGCTGTGAAAGGAAAGAAGCTGGAGGAGCTTCCAGGTGTCCTGCTCCAAGGGATTAGAACAACTCAGCTTTCAACTCCCCACGATCCCACCCATTTTCTCCTTCATACTATACAGTCATTCACCCTGACAGGAACACCTTGCACCTTTGGCTGTCTTCACAGGAGGCATTTATAAATAACAGCACCTGTCTGTGAAAGCCAGTCATTCACAGGAGCCACCTAGGAGACAATAGATTACATATTTGGGGAGTTTCTGTGCCTGAATGTTTCCAGCAGCTCTATCTGCACTATACAGGCTTTTATGAGAGTTTGTGTTGAGAGAGGGAGAAAAGCAGGTCCTTGTCTTTTTGTGTTGGAAACACGTCTGCAAAGTTGTCACACTCTACAGCAAGTAAACCAAAGGTAAACATTTAATAGTACTTGGAACTCTACCCCTTCTCCACTAAGGAGAGTTAAAACATGTTGGTTAAATAAAAAGTTTGGCTGAAATGAGATTCTTCTCCAAACACAAAAGGAGGTTGTAATTTTAAGCGTTTTTCTCCTTGGATTTAATCATGAATATTAAGTATTGGTACCCAAGTGCCAGAGTAACAAACTAAAGTAAAGACCACCCATTAACTTAATTCCAAAGGCTTATTTCATGTAACTCAAGCTCCAGTTATCTGAGCGTGAGTGATGCTATTCACAACTGCCCATAACAAAAACCAAAAGGATTTATGGCAATTTGACCTTTTCATTTTTTACAAGTTTATTTTCAGATAGCTAGGAAAATATTTTCACTTGTATTTGATGACATGATTTCCAAAGCATCTTGACTAATTTCTCAATTAGCCAGGATCACCCCAGATGCCACTCACATTGAATCATGAGCCAAAAAGGCCATTATTCAGTAATGAAAATACAGCAAACATAATTTGGACCTCATAATTCACAAGATCCCAATTCATAGAAGCAATTGACTTTCTCCTACGTTAGTAGTTTGCCACATATTAATATGATTCTTTTTATGTATTTTCATCCTTTTCAAGTCGAAACACTCCAACCCTGTCCTATCACCACCAACACTCCGTCTTCCTCCATGGCCATCTTAGATGAAAATGAAAATGGAAATGTCTTTTGTTATTTCAAAATCTATAGTGCACCTCTCTTTCTTCCCGAAAACAAGATAACACAGATGTTTCAGTCAAAGATCTGAAAATAAAATCACTTCTGCAATTGCAGCATGATGCCAAAAGTGAAAACACATTCTTAATGCATTATTTGCCTGGAAAAATAAACTGCATTATAGGGAGGAATGTGGAGCAAGGTAATCATAGAAGCGCAGCAGCATAAGAAAGCTAAACTTCTTGACCTGTATCAAATGTTGACAATTCTAACTTCTCTGTTTCTGGAGGACTTTCTGGGACACATTTGCAACATTGCTTAAAAGTCCTGCCACCTAGTGGAAGAAATAAAGAAACTAGACCTTAGGTAACCTGCCAAATGGAAAGACCCTGACAAAAACAGCTCCTCTGTCAACACACTTACCCTCAAAAATCATATTTTGAAACTAATTTTCAAAAAGTGTTAAGATTAATCAAATGGGTCATTTTAGTTTTGCTTGTTCAAATGTATCACATTCAAGATAGGAAAGACTTGTGTTTAAGTGCTGGGAACTATGGGTAGAATCCAAAAATAGCTTTTGTTCATCTGTTTTAGTTGATAGTTTTCAAAATGGATTCCTCAGAGTTAAGAAATAAACCAGATCCATACCAGCTTCCCCTTGCAGAGGGCACTTAATCCTCCACATGCTCAGCAGGAGAACTCTTTATAGAAGGGATTTCTTTAGTTGGCTAAGAGAAAAAATCTTGCCTCAACGAGAAGATATATCATGAGTGGCCAGACCTCACAGATAGCCACTAAGTTTCTGAGAAAACTTCCTGATGAGTCATGCTGAAAGAAAACTCCCCAGAACAGCTTTGATCAAAGTTAAATTCTTGAGTAAGATCAATGTTCCATGGTTGGTTGCAATGATACTGAGAGATGTGTTATGACAGCAACCAATTCCTCAGTGACCTGAAGAAGTAGACTTGCCTCCCGGCCTACCTGGCTAAGAAAACATGAGTGTCTTTGAGCGACCAAATCAAAAATGGTGTGAGATTACTACACACTGCAAATGGGCATGGTTTGGGGTTTTTTTGTTTTGTTTTTTTGAGACGGAATTTCATTCTTGTTGCCCAGGCTGGAGTGCAATGGTGCAATCTCGGCTCACTGCAACCACCACCTTCAGTTCAAGTGATTCTCCTGCCTCAGCCTCCCCAATAGCTGGGATTACAGGCATGTGCCACCACACCTGGCTAATTTTGTATTTTCAGTAGAGACTGGGTTTCTCCATGTTGGTCAGGCTTGTCTCCAACTCCCAACCTCAGCCTCGGCCTCCCAAAGTGCTGGGATTACAGGCGTGAGCCACAGCAGCCCTCCGACATGTTTTTATAATACAATGCCACTAATACACTTACTGTTAGTCAAAGGCTATTTTAGAGTCTTCTTTGTCCATAGGTAAGTGCACAGGGTCCAGGGCAAATGCCTATTAGCTCTTTCTAAAAGCCCAAGGCTATTTTAAGGAAAATAACATTTGCTTCTGTTAGAAAACTCTGATCCCAGATCCCACTACTTATATCTTCAATTGTATCTCCTATCTCTGGGTAAAGATCTAGTGACAAACACTTGGTGGATAAATGATCTGCAGATGAACACATGTGAGGTTTAAGTTTATATGTATAAAACACTTTGAAGGGAGTTATGAAAGATCATCTTACCACTCAATATTCAAGAATTATGCTCTGTGCCTTTATCCAAACTTTCCATTACTTGTACAGTTTTTTAAACAAACACCATTGTTTACAGATCCAGATTTGATTTCACAAAGAATTTATTTCATAATTTGAGACCAAAGTGCTTTTCATAATTTAATTATTTGTATTGCTACATTCAAGAAGAGATTTTCCATCACTCTAACAGAAAAATAACTTTTTTAAAGTTTTAAAAACAGGAGAATCTTTAAAACTGGTTCAAAAAAAAAAAGAACTAGAGTATGTCCAAAGAATGTGAAATATATTTCTAATAAAAGACCTACTGTATTTCCAAATAAATGTGAAATATAATTATTGTTTTATTATTTTATTCATTCCTTACAATTTTTATAACTATTCATATGATTACATGGTCTACTTTCTAAAGGAAATAAATGAGAAACCAGTATATGAACCTGAGACTTACCCTTCAAAAAATACTAAAGGGGGTTATTCAGGGTGAAATTAAAGGAATCCAGATGGCAACTCAAATTCACATGGAGAGAAAAATGAGCACTGGTAAGGATAATTACATAGGTAAAACTAAAAGAACATAGGGATTTTTGTTTGTAATTTGGTTTTCTTCTCCCATCTTTTTTCTTCATGTTTATTTTCAGTTCAGGGATACAGGTGCAGGTTTGTTATACAGGTAAGCTTGTGTCATGAAGGTTTGTTGTACAGATTATTTCATCACCCAGGTATTAAGCTTGGTACCCATTAGTTACTTATCCTGATCCTCTCCCTCCTGTCAATCCTCACCCTCCAAAAGACTCCAGTGTGTGTTGTTCCCCTCTATGTATCCATGTGTTCTCATCATTTAGCTCACACTTATGAGTGAATACATGCAGTATTTGGTTTTCTGTTCCAGTGTTAGTTTGCTAAGGATAATGGCCTCCAGTTCCATCCATGTTTCTGCAAAGGACATAATCTCATTCTTTTTTATGGCTGCATAGTAGTCCATGTACCACACTGTATATGTACCACATTTTCTTTATCTAGTCTGTCATTGATGGGCATTTAGGATGATTCCATGTCTTCACTATTGTGAATAATACTTCAATGAACATACACATGCCTGTGTCTTTATAACAGAATGATGTATATTTATTAGGGTATGTACCCAGTAATGGAATTGGTAGGTCAAATGATATACCTGTCTTTAGTACTTTGAGGCATCGCTATGCTGTCTCCTACAATAGCTGAAATGATTTACATTCCCAACAACAGTGAATAAATGTTTCTTTTTCTCCAAAACTTTGTCAGCATCTATTATTTTTTGACTTTTTAATAATAACCATTCTGATTGGTGTCAGATGGTATCTCATTGTGGTTTTGATTTGCATTCCTCTAATGATCAATGATGTTGAGCTTTTGTTCATATGATTGTATGTCTTCTTTTGAAAAGGGTCTGTTCATGTTCTCTGCCCATTTTTTAATGGGGTTGTTTGGTTTTTGCTTGTTAATTTGCTTAAGTTTCTTATAGCTGCTGGATATTTATTGGACCTTTGATATTTATTGGACCTTTCTTGTAGATGCTGGATATTTATTGGACCTTTGAATTTTGTATGCATTACAAAATGTTCTTCAATTCTGTAGGTTATCTGCTCACTCTGTTAATAGCTTCTTTTGCTGCGCAGAAGCTCTTTAATTTCATTAAATCCCATTTGTCAATTTTGCTTTTGTTGCAATTGTTTTTGGCATCTTCGTCATGAAATATTCACCTGTTCCTGTGTCCCAAATGGTATTGCCTAGATTGCCTTCCAGGGTTTCTACAGTTTTGGGTTTTATATTTGAATCTTTGATCCATCTTGAGTTAATTTTTGTAAGTACTGCAAGAAGAGGTCTACAGTCTATCTTCTGCATATGGCTAGCTAGTTATCAGAGCACCATTTATTGAATAGGGAATGCTTTCCCCATTGCTTATTTTTGTAAGGTTTATAAGAAAGCAGATAGTTGTAGTCGTACGACCTTATTTCTGGGCTCTCTATTCTGTTCCATTGGTCTATGCATCTGTTTTGCTACCCACACTATGTGGTTTTGGTCACTATATCCCTGTAGTATAGTTTGAAGTCAGGTAGAATGAAGCCTCCAGCTTTGTTCATTTTTGTTGTTGTTTGTTTTTGTTTTTTGCTTTTTTGCTTGATTGCCTTGGCTTCCATGTGAATTTTAAAATAGTTTTTTTCCTAGTTCTGTCAAGAATCTCAATGGTAGTTTAACAGAAATATCATTGATGATATAAATGCTTTGAGCAGTATGGCCATTTTTACAATATTTATTCTTCTTATCCATTAGCATGAAATATTTTTCCCTTTGTGTAATCTTTGATTTCTTTGAGCAGTGTTTTGTAGTTCTCCTTGTAGAGATCTTCATAAGTTTCAAAATGGATTTTGAAACTTATTAACTCCCTTGCTAGCTATATTCCTAGTCATTTTAATCTTTTGTGGCAATTTTGAATGGGATTGTGATCCTGATTTGGCTCTTGGCTTGACTGTTGTTGATATATAGGAATATTGGTGATTTTTGCACATTGATTTTGTATCCTAGACTTTGCTGAATTTGTTTATCAGTTTAAGAAGCTTTTGGGCTGAGACTATGGGGTTTTCTAGATATAGGATCATTTTGTCTGCAAACAGGGATAGTTTGGCTTTCTCTCTTCCTATGTGGATGACCTTTATTTCCTTCTCTCACCTGATTGCCCTGGTCAGGACTTCCAATACTATGTTCAATAGGAGTAGTAAAAGAGGGCATCCTTGTCTTATGCCAGTTTTCAAGGCAATACTTCCACTTTTTGCCCATTCAATATAATGTTAGCCATGGGTTTGTCATTAGATGGTTCTTATTTTTTTCAGATATTTTCATTCAATACCTATTTTATTGAGAATTTTTAACACAAAGGGTGATTATCTCAATAGATGCAGATTGTCTGTTAAGTTTATGTGATTGACTTTAGAGTATGTGCCATGTGGCAATGAGAAAAATATATATTCTCCTGTTCTGGGGTGGAGAGTTCCATAAATGTCTATCAGTTCCATTTAATTCAGTACTGAGTTCAGGTCCTGAATATCTTTGTTAATTTTCTGTCTTGATTATCTAATATTGTCAGTAAGGTGATAAAGTCTCCCGTTATTGTTATTATTATTGTGTGGCAGTCTAAGCCTCTTTGAAGGTCTCTAAGAACTTGCTTTTATGAATTTGGGTGCTCCTGTGTTGGGTACATATATATTTAGGATAGTTAGATCTTGTTGAATTGAACCTTTTATCATTATGTAGTGCTCTTGTTTGTCTTTCTTTATCTTTGTTGGTTTAAAGTCTGTTGTGTCAGAAACTAGAAGTGCAGCACCTGAATTTCTCTATTTTTTATTTGCTTGGTAGACTTTCCTTCATTTCTTTATTTTGAGTCTATGTGTGTCACTGCATGTGAGCTGGGTCTCTTGAAGACAGCATACAAAATGGGTCTTGCTTCTTTATCTAGCTTTCTACTTTGTGCCTTTTAATTGGGGCATTAGTCCTTTTACATTCAAGCTCAGGATTGAGTCTGTGGATTTGATCCCATCATCATGATGTTAGCTGGTTATTTTTAAGACTTGATTATGAGGTTGTTGTGTATTGTCACTGGTCTGTGTACCTCATTGTGTTTGTGTAGTGGCTTGTAATGGTCTTTTCTTTCCACATTTAGTGCCTCCTTCTGGAGCTCTTGTAAAGTAAGTCTGGTGGTAATGAATTTCCTCAGCATTTGCTTGTCTGAAATGAATCTTATTTCTCCTTTGCCTATGAAGATTAGTTTGACCAGATACGAAATTCTGGGTTGGAATTTCTTTTGAGAATGTTAAATTTTGCCCCCCAATCTCTTCTGGCCTGGACTCTAACATTTTTTTTCTTTCATTTTGACCTTGGAGAATCCTATGATCATGTGTCTTTGGGAATGATCATCTTGTTATGTGTCTTACTGGAATTCTCTGCATTTCCCAAATTTGAATGTTGGCCTCTATATCTAGGTTGGGGAAGTTCTCATGGCTGATATTCTGAAGTATGTTTTCCAAGTTGGTTCCATTAACCCCATCTCTTTCAGGGACACCAGTGATTCATAGATTTACTCTCTTTACATAATCCTATGTTTTGCAGAGGTTTTATTCATTTTTCTTATTTATTTCTTATTCTTATCTGACTGTCTTGTTCCAGAAAGCCAGTCTTCAGGTTCTGAGATTTTTTCCTCTGCTTGGTCTATTCTGCTATTAATTCTTATAATTGCATTATGAAATTCTTGTGCTGTGTTTTTTAGCTGTATCACACCAGTTACATTCTTTTCTTTACTGGATATTTTGTCTGCCAGCTCCTACATTGTTCTATCATAATTCTGAAGTTTCCTTGGATTGGGCTTCAATGTACTCCTATAACTCAGTGATCTTCATTCCTATCTGTATTCTGAATTCTATTTCTGTCATTTCAGCAATCTCTACTCAGTTCAGAGCCCTTTCTGGAGAACTGATGTAGTCATTTGGAGGAAAGAAGGCACTGTGGCTTTTTGAGTTGTCAGAGTTCTTGTGCTCATTCTTACTTACCTTTGTGGATTTGTGTTTCTTTATTCTTTGAGGTTACTGACCTCTGGATGAGTTGATTTTACTTCTATCCTATTTGATGATCTTGAGGGTTTGATTATGGTCTAAGGTGGATTCTGCCAACTGAATTCATTTCTGGAATATTTTAGGGGCCAACACTCAACTGCCAGCTTCTGAATTGTATGCTCTAACTCTGGGGGCCTTGTCTTGGGTCCTGATTTTGTTCCCTGTCTTCTCATGTTTAGAACTCATTGCACTGGGGGAAAGCGGGGCAGGGAGCAAGTTATGGCAGCTGTGGCAGAGTGCTAATGAGTGCCAAGGTGCCTGCCTCCTTGCAGGCATTCAGCATAATGGCAGAGGCAATGCAGCCAGGGGTTGGAAGTGCACAGGAGCCCCTAGGGGAGACTGTGTGTGCAGTCACACTGAAGATGGTGTTGACTCAGGGGAGAGGTGCTGGTAGCTGTGTGTCTGGGTGCCTTCTCTGTGCCCTCCATGCAGGAATAATCACGCGGGTTGGGAGAGGATCAACTGTCCTCTACACTGTGTTAGTGCAAGGGCAGGGTGCTGGCATGAGTGAGGCTTGCTGACTCTGTGCCTGCCAAGGCTTTGTGTCCAATGGCAGTCAGCAGGGGGAGTGGGGCAGACTGCACTCCCACATACTGGCAGGGCAAGGAAAGCAAAACCCACCCATGTAGACACATACCAACAAAGCAATATGAGGAGTTGCCATGGGCCCAGAGAAAGCTACAGTATGGGGAGAGAGCAGGAGAGCTGGTATGTGGCCATAGGGACCACCTTGCTGGAGCTCTCCACTGGTCAGGCATGGTCTGCCAATGCCGAAGCTGTGATGTGGGCCCCTAAGGCACCCAAGACTACCCTGCAAGCAGGCAATGTCCAGCTGGGGCTTTGGGAGAGGCCAGCGGACCAAGGGGTACTCAGGTTGGACCAGCCCTGTCTGATGGGCAAGACGGCCCTTCAGATATCAGGTCAAATGATTCCCCTAAGGCTAAAGTCTTCTACAAGAGCAAGTCGAGCCTAAAGGGGATGGCTGTCCCTGGCCATGCTCCACAACAGAAGCCCCTGAATCAAATACTCTGGGCTGCATGTCAGCTAGCTTACTGCTCCTACCACTTCTCTAAGCAGTTCTCCCTGACAACTTGAGCATCTGTGATCATCAAAGGGCCTCCTTCTGCTGGTGTTCTAGAGGTTTATGGTGAGAGTGAGTTGCTCCTTGCCAGTTCAACTCACCCATTCTCCTGGAGCTGCGGTGATCCAAAAAGGAACCCCCAATATGTAGTAGCCCTGTGCAGGGCTCCCAGCTTCCTCCCTCTTCAGCCCAGCTTCTACATCTTTCCTCTACCCTGAATCCCCAGAGTTCACATCATTCTTATGCCTTTGCATCCTCATATCTTAGCTTCCACTTGTAAAAACATATGATATTTGGTTTTCTATTCTTGAGTTAAATCATTTAAAATAATGGTCTCCAACTCAATCCAGGTTGCTGGAAAAAAATCCAACTATATGTTACCTCTAAGAGACAGACAATTTAGGTCGAACTAGGTTCAAAGTAAAAGGATGAAAAATGAGATTATTATTAAAACAGTAACCAAAAGATAGCTAAAATGGGGGAAGGATAGGAGGGGGCTGAAGGATAAAATACTAAACATTGGGTACAGTGTACACTGCTCTGGTGATGGGTGCACCAAAATCTGAGAAATTACCACTAAAGAACATATTCATGTAATACTTTTCATTTCTATGAGGTAAGTGGTAATGTCCACTCCCTCATTTTAGAATTTGTTTGAGTCCTCTCTTGCTTTTTCTGGTTAGTGTAGCTAAATCTTCATCAATTGTTTAAGTCATTTAAAAGAACTAACATTGGTTTAGTTGATTTTTTTTACTCTTTTCATATTTTAAATTTATTTAGACTCTAACCTTTGTTACTTCTATCTTTCTGCTTTGTGTGTAGTTTACTCTTCTTTTTTGAGTTCCTTGAGGTGGAAGGTTAGTGTATTATTCAATTATTCCATTGCTATTTAAAAAAAAAACCCTGAGATTGGATAATTCATAACTAAAAGAGGTTTAATTGGCCCACAGCTCTGTAGGCTATACATCTGTGGAAGCGTAGCAGCATCTTCTGGGGATGACTCAGGAAGCTTCCAATCATTGCAGAAGGCAAAGTGGGAGCAGGGAACTTACGTGGATGGAGCAGGAGCAAGAGAGAGAAAGGAGAGATGCTATACACTTTTAAACAACTGGATCTCCTTATCTCTATCACCAGAATAGCACCAAGGGGATGATGCTAAGCCATTCATCAGGGATCTACCCCCATGATCCAATCACCTCCTGCCAGGCCCCATCTCCAACACTGGAGATTACAATTTGACATAAGATTACAATTTGCTTCCAGATTTGTTCTTTTCACATGGATTGCTTTGAATATTTGGGCTCTTTTTTGGTTTCATATGAATCTTAGGATTGCTTTTTCTAATTCTGTGAAAAATGATGTTGGTATTATGATAGGAATTGCATTGAATCTATAGATTGCTTTGGGCATTATGCTCATTTTCACAGTACTGATTTTTCCAGTCCGTGTATTTGTATAATATGTGATTTCTTTCAGCAGTGTTGTGTAGTTCTCATTGTAGGAATACTTCACCTCCTTCGGTATATTCGTGAATATTTTATTTTATTTTGTTTTTGTAGCTATTGTAAAAAGGATTGAGTTCTTGATTTGATTCTCAGCTTGATCACTGTTGGTGTATAGCAGTGGTACTAATTTATGTACATACTAATTTTGTAACCTGAGACTTTACTAATTCAATTTTCAGATCTAGGAGTCTTTTTGAGGAGTACTTAGAGTTTTCTAGATGTAAGATCATATCATCAGCAAACAGAGTTAATTTGACTTCCCTTTTTCCAGTTGGGATGCCCTTTATTTCTTGGCCTTGCCTGAATGTTCTGGCTAGGACTCCCCAAAAGACACTATTAAGAAACTAAAAAGAAAACATACAGAAAGGAATAAATTATGTGCAAATCATATATCTGATAAGGGTCTGATATATACTTAAAGAATTCTTATGGCTAAACTTTAAAAAGACACCCCCATTTTTAAAATATACAAAGTATTTAAATAGGCTTACCCAAAAGAAAATATATAAATCATCAGTAAGCACATGAAAATATGTTCAACATCATTGATCATTAAGGAAATGCAAATAAAACTCACAATAAGATACCATTTTATACCCACTAGGATGGCTATAATAAAGAAGACAAATAATAACAAGTGAGTTTCTGAGGATGTAGAGTTTAAAAATCTTTATAAATTCCTGATGAAAGTGTAAAAGAATGCATCCTCTGTAGAATACAGTTTGACACTAAAAGTTAAACAGAGTTGACATATAATCCAGCAATTCAACTGTAGGTATATATACAAGAGAATTGAAAACATAATGCTCACACAAAAATGCACTCTTCCTGGGGGCTGGAGGATGGACCAATGCGCCTGCCACTACCACCACTGCCAGCACTCGCCCACACACACCACTTGGGACCTGGCCTGATCTGCTCAACCCATTGCAGCCAGCAGTAAGACCAGCATGTGCTGCCTGGGAGCCGAAGGTTGTTCCACCACCTGTAGTGCCATCTCCCACACCATACATGCTACCAAGGGCCCAAGGACTCATCCATTTTCCCAGCCCATCACTGGCACCCAAGAAAGAGCTTGAGGCCCAAGAACCAGCCCGCCTGAACTTCCTAAAACCAGTGATCACAAATACCACCCAGGAATCCAAGAACAGACATGCTCAGCCCACTGCTGCCACCACTGGGTTCTGGAGAGAGACCATCTGTTGTCCTCATCTCAATAAAGCCTCACCACAGCCTCCACTAACAACTGCAGCCCAATCCACTGAGGAAATCACAGACACCACTAATGCCATTTAGAACAAAAAATTTATACAGAGACTACACTACTGCACATACCCAGAATTAAATCTAAAGTGACCTACACAACAAATAGACACATCTTCAGGAAAGAGTTTTCACCTGTGAAAGGTAATACAGAAAAATGGAAGAAGCGGCCATTAGATGACATAAGCAATCAGATATTAACGTAAAGACACAAGAACATTGAAACATAAACATTACAAAAACATGAACATTACAGCTACTAATGTAAAAACACAAGAAATATGAAAAAGTAAGGGAATAGAAAACCTCCAAAAGAACACAATAATCCTCCAGCAACAGATTCTAATGGAACAAAAATTTATGAAGTGCCTGAAAAAGAATTTGGAGTGATAATATCAAAGGATCTCCATGAGATACAAGAGAACATAGACAAATGTTACAACAAACTCAAAAAAAAAAAGTGCTTCCAGATATGAGTGAGGAATTCACCAAAGACATAGACATTATTTAAATGAAAACCAAGGCCAATGAGTTAAAAGAAAACACAATCAAAAGTTTCAATAATAGACTAGATCAAATGAAAGAAAGAATTTCAGAACTTGAAGACAGGTCTTTTGAAATAGCTCAGAAAAAAAATAGAAAGAAAAAAAGAATGAAGAACACTTGTGTGACAAATGAGATACCATAAAGAGATCAAATTTTTGAATTATGGGTATACTAGAAGTTGAAGAAAAGCCCAAAGATATAGAAAATCTATGTAACAAAATAGTAGCTAAAAGCATCACAAGTCTAGCAAAAGATTTAGACATCTAAATACAGAAGACTCAGATTCTCAAATAGATACAATTTAAAAAGGTCCTCTCCAAAGTATATTATATGAAAACTATCAAAAGTGAAAGACAAAGAAAAATTTCTAACAGCAAGATAAGGATTCCCACAAATCTGACTAGACATTTAGTGACTAACAGCAGTAAAATTTAGTGACTAAGATCTAGTCATATATGAGGGACCTCCCATCAGAATAACAGATTTCTTAGCAGAAATCTTACAAGCCAGAGAGAATGGAATGATATATTCAAAACGCCAAAAGAAAAAATCTGCTAGCCAAAAATGTTACATCCAGCAAAGTTATCTTTACAAACAAAGGATAAATAATATCCCAGACAAGCAAACTGAGGGAATTTATCCCACTAAACCAGCTGTCCAACAAATGCCTAAGAAAATCCTACTTTTGGAAGGGAAAAAATAATATCTATCATCACAAAGCACACAAAAGCATAAAAAAAAAAAAAAAAAAAAAAAAAAAAAAAAAAAAAAAAAAAAAAAAAAAAAAAAAAAAAAAAAAAAAAACTACAGTGACAACAAGAGAGAATGAAAGAACAAAGGATATTGAAAACAACCAGAAAACAATTACCAAAATGACAGGAATAAGAGTCCCTTCACATATCAATAATAACCTTGAATGTGAACAGATTAAATATTCTGCTTAAAAGATATACACTGAGGTGGCTGGCAAGATGGTTGAATAGTAACAGCTCCCATCTGCAGCTCCCAGAGAGAACAATGCAGAAGGCATGTGATTTCTTCATTTCCAACTAAGATACCTGGCTCACCTAATTGGGACTGGTTAGAAAGTGGGTGCAGTCCACAGAGGGTGAGCCAAAGCAGGGTGAGGTGTTGCCTCACCCAGAAAGTGCAAGGTGTGGGGGAACTTCCTCTCCTAGCCAACAGAACCTGTAAGGGACTGTGCCTTGAGGAACAGTGCATTCCAGCCCAGATACTAGGCTTTTCCCATGATCTTTGCAACCCAAAGACCAGAAGATTCCCTCGGGTGGTTGCGCCACCAGAGTCCTGATTTTCAAGCATTAAATTGGGCAGTCTTTTGGGCAGATATGGAGTTAACTGTAGGAGTTTTTTTTTTCATACCCCAGTGGCACCTGGAATGCCAGTGGGACAAAAAAAGTTCCTGCCCCTGTAAAGAAGGCTGAAGCCAGGGAGGCAAGTGGTCTAGCTCAGTGGATCCCACCCCCATGGATCCCAGCAAGCTAAGATTCACTGGCTCAAAACCCTTGCTGACAGCACAGAAGTCTGAAGCTGACCTGAGATGTTCGAGCTTAGTGGGGAGAGGGGTGTCCACCATTACTGAGGTTTGAGTAGGTGGTTTTTCCCTCATGGTGTAAACAAAACTGCTGAGAAATTCAAACTGGGCAGAGCCCACTGCAATGCTGCAAAGCCACCGTAGTCAGACCGCCTCTCTAGATTCCTCCTCTCTAAGCAGGGCATCTCTGAAAGAAAGGCAGCAGCACCAGTCAGGAGCTGATAGATCAAGTTCCCATCTCTCTGGGACAGAGCACCTGGGGAAAAGGTCAGCTGTGGGCACAGCTTCAGCAGACTTAAACATTCCTGCCTGCCAGCTTTAAAGAGAGCAGCAGATCCCCTAGCACAGCATTTAAGGTCTGATAAGGGACAGACTGCCACCTCAAGTTGGTCCCTAACCCCCTTGCCTCCTGACTGGGAGACACCTCCCAGCAAGGGTTGACAGACGACTCATACAGAAGAGCTTCAGCTGGCAACTGGTGGGTTCCCTTCTGGGAAGGAGCTTCCAGAGGAAAGAACAGGCAGCAATCTTTGCCATTCTGCAGCCTCCACTGGTAATGCCCAGGCAAACAGGGTCTAGAGTGGACCTCTAGCAAACTCCAGCAGACCTACAGCAGAGGAGCCTGACTGTTAGAAGGAAAACCAACAAACAGGAATAGCATCAACATCATCAACAACAACAAAAGTCCACACAAAAACCCCATCTTAAGATCACCAACATCAGGCACCAAAGGTAGATAAATCCACAAAGATAAGGAAAAACCAGTGCAAAAAGGCTGAGAATTCCAAAAACCAGAATGCTTCTTCTCTTCCAAAGGATCATGACTCCTTTCCAGCAAGGGAACAAAACTGGATAGAGAATGAATCTGATGAATTGACAAAAGTAGGCATCAGAAAGTGGGTAATAACAAACCACTCTGAGCTAAAGGGGCATGTTCTAACACAAAGCAAGAAAGCTAAAAACCTTGAAAAAAGGTTAGCGAAATTGCTAACTAAAATAACTAGTTTACAGAAGAACATAAATGACCTCCTGGAGCTGGAAAACACAGCCCAAGAGCTTCATGAAGCATACACAAGTATCAACAACTGAATCCATCAAGCCGAAGAAAGGATATCAGAGATTGAATATCAACTTAATGAAATAAAGCATGAAGACAAGATTAGAGGAAAAAAAGAGTGCAAAGAAATGAACAAAGCCTCCAAGAAATATGGGACTATGTGAAAAGAGCAAACCTATGTTTGATTGATGTACCTGAAAAAGTGATAGGAAGAATGGAACCAAGTTGGAAAACACCCTTCAGGGTATTATCCAGGAGAACTTCCCCAACCTAACAAGACACGCAAACATACAAATTCAGGAAACACAGAGAACACCACAAAGATGCTCCTTGAGAAGAACAATCCCAAGAAACATAATTATCAGATTCACCAAGGTTGAAATGAAAGAAAAAAATGTTAAGGGCAGCCAGAGAAAAATGTTGGGTTACCCACAAAGGGAAGGCCATCAGACTAACAGCAGAAGAGAGTGGGGGCCAATATTCAACATTCTTAAAGAAAAGAATTCTAAACCCAGAATTTCATATACAGCCAAACTAGGCTTTATAAGTGAAGGAGAAATAAAATTCTTTCCAGAAAAGCAAATACCCATATCACATGTAAAGACACACATAGGCTCAAAATAAAGGGATGGAGGAATATTTACCAAGCAAATGGAAAACAAAAAACAGCAGGGGTTTCAATTCTAGTCTGTGATATAACACACTTTAAATCAACAAATATAAAAAATACAAGGCAGGGGGACATTGCATAATGGTAAAGGAAACAATGCAACAAGAATAGCTAACTATTGTAAATATATACGCATTCAATACAGGGGCACCCAGATTCATAAAGCAAGTTTTTGACACCTATAGAGAGACTTAGACTTCCACACAATAATAGTGTGAAAGTCTTTAACACTTCATTGTCAATATTAGACAGATCAACAAAAAAAAAAAAAACTAACAAGGATATTCAGGACTTGAACTCATTTTTGGACCAAGTGGACCTGATAGACATCTACAGAATTCTCCATCCTAAATCAAAAAAATATATATTCTTTTCAGCACCACACTGCAGTTACTCTAGGGCTGACCACATAATTGGAAGTAAAACACTCCTCAGCAAATGAAAAAGAATGGAAATCATAGCAAACAGTCTCTCAGACCACAGAACAATCAAATTAGGACTCAGGATTACAAACCTCACTCAAAACCACACAACTATATGGAAACTGAACAACCGGCTCCTGTATAACTACTAGGTAAATAACGAAATTAAGACAGAAATGAATAAGTCATTGAAACCAATGAGAACAAAGACACAACATACCACAGTCTCTGCCACACAGCTAGAGCAGTGTTTAGAGGGAAATTTATAGCACTAAATGCCCACAAGAGAAAGCTGGAAATATCTAAAATCAACACCCTAACAGCACAATTAAAAGAACTAGAGAAGCAAGAGCAGACAAATTCAAAAGCTGAAGAAGATAAGAAATGACTAAGTTCAGAGCAGACTGAAAGAGATAGAGACACAAGAAACCCATCAAAAAATAAATGAATCCATTAGCTGGTTTTTTGAAAAATAACTAACAAAATAGACTGTTAGCTAGACAAATAAAGAAGAAAAGAGAGAAGAATCAAATGGACACAATAAAAAATGATAAGGGAGAGATCACCACTGATCTCACAGAAATACAAACTACCATTAGAGAATACTATAAACACCTCTATGCAAATAAACTAGAAAATCTAGAAGAAATGGATAAATTCCTTGACACATACACCCTTCCCACACTAAACTATAAAGAAGTTGAATATCTGAATAGACCAATAATAAGTTCTGAAGTTCAGGCAGTAACTAAGAGCCTACCAACCAAAAGAAAAAGCACACAACCAGATGGATTCACAGCCAAATTCTACCAGAGGTACAAAGAGGAGCTGCATCATTCCTTTTGAAACTATTCCAAACAACAGAAAAAGAGGGACTCCTCCCTAACTCATTTTATGAAACTAGTATCATCCTGATACCAAGACCTGGCAGAGCCACAACAAAAAAAAGGAGTTTTCAGGCCAATATCTCTGGTGAGCATTGATGCAAAAATCCTCAGTAAAATACTGGCAAACCGAATCCAGCAGCACATCAAAAAGCTTATGCATTATGATCAAGTCAGCTTCATCCCTGGGGTGCAAGGCTGGTTTAACATACACAAATCAATAAACATAATCCATCACATAAACAGAAACAATGACGAAAAACACATGATTATCCCAATAGATGCAGAAAAGGCCTTTAATAAAAAGGCCTTCATGCTAAAAAATCTCAATAAACTAGGCATGGATGCTAAAAAATCTTCATGCTAAAAAATCTCAATAAACTAGGTATTGATGGAATGTATCTCAACATCATAAGAGCTATTTAAAACAAACCCACAGCCAAGGTCATACTGAATGGTCAAAGACTAGAAGCATTCCCTTTGAAAACCAGCATAAGACAAGGTTGTCCCCTCTCACTGCTCTTATTCAACATAGTATTGGAAATCCTGGCCAGAGCCATCAGGCAAGAAAAAGAAATAAAGGTATTTAAATAAAAAAAGAGGAAGTCAAATTGTCTCTGTTTGCAGATGACATGATTGTGTATTTAGAAAATCCCATCATCTCAGCCCAAAATCTCCTTAAGTTGATAAGAAACTTCAATAAAGTGTCAGGATACAAAATTAATGTGCAAAAGTCACAAGCATTCCTATACCGCAATAATAGACAAGTAGCCAAATCATGAGTGAACTCCCATTCACAACTGCTACAAAGAGAATAAAATACCTAGGAATAAAACTTACAAGGGATGCAAAGGACTTCTTTAAGGAGAACTACAAACCACTGCTCAAGCAAATATGAGAGGACACAAACAAATGGAAAAACATTTCATGCTCATAGATAAGAAAAATCAACATTGTAAAAATGGCCATACTGGCCAAAGTAAATTATAAATTCAATGTTATCCCCCTCAAGCTACCACTGACTTTCTTCTCAGAATTAGAAAAAATGACTTTCAATTTCATATGGAACCAAGAAAGAGGCTGTATATCTAAGACAATCCCAAGCAAAAAGAAAAAAGCTAAAGGTATCATGCTACCTGACTTCAAACTTTACTACAAGGCTACAGTAACCAAAACATCACGGTACTGGTACCAAAACAGATATATAGACCAATGAAACAGGACAGAGGCCTCAGAAATAACTCCACACATCTCTAACCATCTGATCTTTCACAAACTTGACAAAAACAAGCAATGGGAAAAGGATTCCCTATTTAATAAATTGTATTGGGAAAACTGGCTAGTCATATGCAGAAAACTGGACCCCTTCCTTACACCTTATACAAAAATTACTCAAGGTGGATTAAAGACTTAAACGTAAAGACCTAAAATCATGAAAACCCTTGAAGAAAACCTAGGCAATATCATTCAGGACATCATATGGGCAAAGACTTCATGACTAAAACATCAAAAGCAATGGCAACAAAAGCCAAAATTGACAAATGGGATCTAATAACTAAAGAGCTTTGGCACAGCAAAGAAACTACCATCAGAGTGAACAGGCAACCTACCGAATGGGAGAAAATTTTTGCAATCTATCCATCTGACAAAGGGCTAATATCCAGAATCTACAAAGAACTTAAAACAAATTTTTATATATATATATATATATATATATATATATATTTTAAAAAAACATCAAAAAGTGGACAAAGAACAGACACTTCTCAAAAGGAGACATTTATGTAGTCAACAAACATATGAAAAAAAGCATATCATCACTGGTCATTAGAGAAATGCAAATCAAAACCACAGTGGCCTGCCACCTCATGCTAGTTAGAATGGCAATCATTAAAAAGTCAGGAAAAAACAGATGCTGGAGAGGATGTGAGGAAACAGGAAGGTTTTTACACTGTTGGTGTGAATGCAAATTAGCTCAATCATTGTGGAAGACAGTGTGGTGATTCCTCAAGGATCTAGAACCAGAAATACCCATTTGATCCAGCAATCCCTTTAGTGGGTATATACCCAAAGGATTATAAATCACTGTACTAAAGACATATGCACACATATGTTTATTGCAACACTATCCACAATAGTAAAGACTTGGAACCAACCCAAATGCCCAACAATGATATACTGGATAAAGAAAATGTGGCACATATACACCATGGAATACTATGCAGCCATTAAAAAAGGATGAGTTCATACCCTTTACAGGGACATGAATGAAGCTGGAAACCGCCATTCTTAGCAAACTAACAGGAACAGAAAACCAAAAACTGCATGTTCTCACTCATAAGTGGGAGCTGAACAATGAGAGCACATGGACACAGTGAGGGGAGCATCACACACCAGGGCCTGTCAGGGGATGTGGGTGTAGGGGAGGTATAGCATTAGGAGAAAAACCTAATGTAGATGACAGGTTGATGGGTGCAGCAAACCATGATGGCACGTGTATACCTATGTAATAAACCTGCACATTCTTCACATGTATTTCAGAACCTAAAGTATAATAAAAAAGAAAGTTGGAATAAACAAAAAAATTAAAAAATAAAGATATAACTGGTGAATAGATTTTTTAATGACCCAACTACATGCTGCCTCTAAGAAACTCATCTCACCTGTAAAACATATAAATTGAACATAAAGTGATGGTAAAAGATACCATGTTACCATCCCTTTTTGATGGTTAAAAGTCAAAAACAGTAAAAACAGAGAAAGTCATTATATAATGATAAAGAAATCCATTAAGCAACAGGATATAACAATTTAAAATATATATGCATCCAACACTTGAGCACCCATATATATATAACAAATATTATTAGATCTAAAGGGAGAGATAGCGTCCAATACTATAATAGTTGGTGACTTCAACACCCCACTCACAGCTTTATACAGATTATCTAGACAGAGAATTAACAAAGAACTCTTCTTTTTTAAACTTATTTAACTTTTAAGTTCAGGGTTACATGTGCAGGTTTTTTATATAGGTAAACTTGTGTCATGGGGGCCTGTTGTGCAGATTATTTTATCATCCAGGTATTAAGCCTAGTATCCATTAGTTATTTTTCCTGGTTCACTCCCTCAACCTACTTTCCACTCTCCAGTGGAACCCAGTGTGTGTCATTCCCTTCTATGTGTTCATGTATTCTCATCATTTAGCTTCTAATTAAAAGTGAGATCATGCAGTATGTGGTTTTCTGTTTCTGTGTTAGTTTGCATAGGATAATGGCCTCCGGCTCCATCTATGTTGCTACAAAGGACATGATATCATTATTTGTTATGGCTGCATAGCATTCCATGATGCATATGTACCACCATTTCTTTATCCAGTCCATCATTCATGGGCTTTTAGGTTAATTCCATGTCAAAAATAAATATTTCATTTAAACTGCACTTGAGACCAAATGGACCTAACAGACATTTACAAAACATTCTATCCAGCAGCTACATCATATATATTATACTCATCAGAACATCCTCCAGGATATAATATGTAAGGCCACAAAACAAGTCTCAACAAATTTTAAAAACTGAAATCATATCAAGCATATTTTCAGACCACAGTGCAATAAAACTAAGAGTCAATAACAAGAGGAACTATGGAAACTATACAAATACAGAGAAATTAAACAACGTGCTCTTGAACAACCATTGGGCAATGAAGAAATTGGAAAAGAAATAAGAAAGTCTTAAAAAAATGAAAACAAAAACATGATATATAAAAATCTGTGAGATAAAGCAAAAGCAGTGCTGACAGAGGTGTATAGTAATACACGCCTACATCGAAAAAGAAAAAAGATTTCACATGAACAATCTAATGAGGCACCTCAAAGAACTAGAAAAGAAGAACAAACCAAACCCAAAATTAATAAAAGGAAAGAAATAGTAAAGCTCAGAGAAAAACTAAGCAAAATACAAACTAAAAGTGCAATACAAAGAATCAGAGAAATTGTTTATTAAAAAAATCAACAAAATTGATAACCACTAGCTAAACTAGCCAAGAGAGAGAAGACCCAAATGAACAAAATCAGAAATAAAAAAGGAGACATACAAACTGATACCACAGCAATCCAGATTATTATGAACAGCTACACACTAACAAACTGGAAAACCTAGAGAAAACTGATAAATTTGTGGACACATACAATTTACCAACATTAAATTAGGAAAAAAATCAAAAACCTGAACAGACAATTAGGGAGTAATGAGTTTGAATCAATAATAAAAAGCCTTCCAACAAAGAAAAACCCAGGATTGAATGGCTTTATTGCTGAATTCTATCAAACTTTTAATAAAAAAACTAACACCAATTCTCCTCAAACTATTTCAAAAAATTAAACAGGAGGGGATTCTTCCTAAAGCATTCTACAAGGCCAGAATGACTCTTATAACAAAACCAAGAAAACAGACACACACAAAATTTCTTGATGAAATAGACACAAAAATCCTCATCAAAATATTAGCAAACTGAATCTAATAGTGCATCAAAGTTAATACACCATGATCAAGTAAGATTTGTCCGAAGGATGCAAGAATGGCTTAACACATGCAAATCAGTAAATAAAATACATCACATTAACAGAATAAACGACAAAATTTATATAGTAATCTCAATAGATGCAGAAAAGGCATTTGGTAGAAATTTAACATTTCCTCATGATAAAAATCTCAGAAACTATGGATGAAAGGAACATACCCCAACACAATAAAAACCATGTATGACAAACCTACAGCTAACACCATACTGAATGGGGAAATGCTGAAAGTCTTTCCTCTAAGAACCAGAATAAGGCAAGGATGCCCACTTTCACTATTCCTGTAGAAAAGAGTACGAGAAGTCTTAATCATAGCAATCAGATAAGAGAAAGAAACAAAAGACATCTAAATTGGAAAAGAAAAAACAAATTGTCCCTTTTTGCAGATGACATATTTCATATTTAGAAAAATCTAAAAACTCCACCAAAAACACTTAGAACCGATAAACAAATTCAGTAAAGTCAAGGAATACAAAATCCACATACAAAAATTCAGTAGTATTTCTTTACACTAATAATGAAACAGGTGAAAAACAAATAAAGAAGGTAATCTCATTTATAATAACTAATAAAAAATAAAAATATCTAGGAGTAAATATAACCAAGGAGGTGAAAGACCTCCACAAGGAAAACTATGAAAGACTGATGAAAGAAATTGAAGAGAACACAAATGGAAAAACATCCTATGTTCACAAATCAGAAAATTAATATTGTTAAATGACCATGATATACAAAGCAATGTACAGATTCAATGCAATGTTTATCAAAATACTAGTGACTTTTTCAGAAAAATAGAAAAAAAAATTCTAAAATTTATGTAAAACAAAATGAGAGCCCAACTAGCCCAAGCAATCCTGAAAGAGCAAATCTAGGAGGATCACACTACCTGATTTCAAACTACATTACAAGGCTATAGTAACCAAAGTAGCATAGTACTGGCATAAAAATAAATATAAAGAACAATGGAACAAAATGGAGAATTTATAAATAAATCCAGATATTCACAGCCAACTGAGTTTTGGCAATGGTATTAAGAACATACATTGGGGAAAGGACACCTTCTTCAGTAAATGGTGCTGGTAAACCTGGATATCCACATGCAGAAGAACAAAACTGGATCCCTAAACTTTCCCATATACAAAAATCAATTCAGGATGGGTTAAAGACAAACATAAGACCTAAAATTATAGAACTACTTAAAAATACAGCATAGGGAAAACACTTCAAGACATCAGTGTATGTAACAATATCATGAATAAGACCATAAAAGCACAGGCAATTATAACAAAAACAGACAAATAGGACTATGAAAAACTCAAAACCTTCTGCACTGCATTGGAAACACTCAATGGACAGAAGACGCAGCTTGTTGAATGGGATAAAATATATGCAAACTATCCATCTGACAAGTGACTAATATCCAGAATATACAAATAATTCAAACAACTCAAAAGAAAAAAAATGATATTAAAAAGTGGGCAAAGGAGGACATGAATAGACATTGCCCAAAAGGAGACATACAAATGGCCAAAAGGTATATGAAAAAATTCTCAACATCACTAATCATCAAGGAAATTCAAGTTAAAATCAAAATGAATGAGGGACAAAAACTACATATTAAGTACAATGTACACCACAGGTACACTAAAATTTCAGACTTCACCACTATACAACTCATCCATGTAATAAAAAACCACTTGTACCCTTAAAGCTATAGAAATTTTTTTAAGGAAACACAACGAGATATCATCTCATCCCAGCTGGAATGGTTATTATCAAAAAGACAAAAAATGACAAGTGCTAGCAAGGATGCTAAGGAAAGGGAATTCTTATGCACTGTTGCAGGGCATGTAAATTAGTACAGCCATTATGGAAGAAAGAATAGAAATTTCTCAAAAAACTAAAACTAGAACTGCCATATGATTCATCAATCCCACTAATGCATATTTATCCAAAGGAATGGAAATCAGTATATCAAAGGAATACCTGCACTCCCATGTTTATTGCAGTACTATTCACAATAGCAAAGATATGGAATCAACCTAGGTATCCAACAATGAATAAACAGATAAAGGAAATGTGATATATACACACAATGGTATACTGTACTAGGTCATAAAAAGGAATGAGATCCTGTCATTTGCAGCAACATGGATGGAACTGGGGGTCACTATGTTAAGTGAAATAAGCCAGGCACAGAAATATAAATATTGCATATTCTCACTCATATATGGAAGCTAAAAGCGTTGATCTTATGGAGGTAGGCAGTGGAATGATAGATACCAGAGGCTGGAAAGGTTGGGGCAGAGGAACAAAGAGAGATTAGTTAATGTACACAAACATTAACTAATGTTAGATAGAAGGAATAAGTTAGATAGAAGGAATAAGTTCTAATGTTTGAAGGCAGAGTAGGGTGACTATAGTTAACAACAGTGTAAATTGTACATTTCAAAAGAGCTAGAAGAGAGGACCTGAAATTTTCTCAACACACAGAAATAATATATTCTCAAGGTGATGGACACCCTAAATGTGCTGATTTGATCATTGCACATTCATTCTGTGCATGTGAAAATATTACATGTACCCCATAAATACATACAAATATTATTTTCCAAAAAAAAATTTTTAGAGCATCATCCTTCTTCAGTGTGCCATCCATTGCTCAGCTTTCCTGTATGATACTTCATACTCAGGCCAACTCTCTTCGCCTGGGGCTAAAAGCAGCTACTGCCAGCTTCTGCCTTCATTAGCGTTGCACGTAGAAATCCCAGCATTAAGACAGAGCCCAAAAAAAGTCATGGAGGGTGTGCTCTATTGGTCAGGCTCGGGATTTGTGAACCAAATAGGCTGTAGGCATGAAATAACCTGATTGACCAACTCCACTCAGCTAGTAGGCTGAGTCCCAGACCTACTGCTAGGGCTACAGAATAAATCTGTACCACCTGAATTGCATGTACTAAGAATGAGAGCAGAATTCCTCCTGAGAGATACTAGCATACAGTGGAATCTGTGTAATGCACTTCAATGCCCTGTGTACATTCCCTCAACCCTCCTTGTTCAATGCAAGCAGTATTTAATGCAAGTAGTGGATCTTTTCTACCTGAGAACTCTGGCTATGGAGCAAGATAGGCAGCCTACCAGGGAGGTAGAGTCTACAGGTACAGTTTTCAACCAGTAACATGAAGTTTTTGAATACTGCAACTGCCTCAACTCCTCAAGAGCAACAACTCTGAAGCATGTTCTAGACCCTCTCCCAGTGAAGGTAATCCCAGTGAGGGGACCACTGCAATTGAACCCCAGGTATCCACAATGGTGGCCTACTTTTTAGCTCATGTTTTCTGCTTGACTCCCCCACCCTCCTAACTCAGTTTCCTAGAGTCACTTCCCAAATCACCTGTGGACATTCCAATACCTGTCTGAGGGTCTGATTGTGTGGAAACTCAAGATAACATGAATAGCATATTTGGTGAATTCATACTGTTGTCTGTTCATTTCATGTGAAGACAATTTGTAACAAATGTTTTGGGTATTGCCTCTGTTTTCTTCATAAGACTCAGTGTATTTGTCTGGACACGTATTTGATACTAAAAAAGTATTCTAATAGTTCATTTAAATCTAGAGAAAGAATTTCTTTATCCAGAGAAATATATCAAGGCATATGTAGATATATTAGTATGCTAGTGCTGCTGTAACAAAGTACCACACACTGAGTGGCTGAAACAACAGAAATTTGTTATCTCACGGTGGAGGGTGAAGTCAGAATTCAAGGTGTAAGCTGGGTTGATTTCTTCTGAGACCTTTCTCCTTGGCATGTAGATGGCAGTCTTCATCCTGTGTTTTCACATGGCTTCCCCTCTGTATCTACGTCATAATCTCTTCCTATAAGGATACTAGCCTAGTTGTATTAGAGGCCATTCTAATGACCTCATTTTGACTTAATTATCTCTTTGAAGGCCCTGTATCCAAATACAGTCACATTCTGAGGGACTGAGGGTTAAGATTTCAACATATAAATTTGGGTGATACACAATTCAACCCATAACAGTAGATATCTGTGTTTTGTGTCATTTTTGTCCTTAGAGGTAAACTGCTTTGTCAATAGATGATTTCTTTGCCATCCTCCTCTCCACAGATTAGAACAATATGGACTACAGAATAACATGTTTTTTTTTAAACTCAAGGTTCAGCATTGCTGAGTGGTCCGAGACTCCTCTCCCAAAATAACTAAACGGGATAAATTTAGAAAACAAGGAAGAACTATAACAGAAAGAAATCTGTGAGCTTCCTGAGTAACATAACCAGGTTCTTGACAAATGGTCCTACCACAGTACTAAAAATGAAAGGCATTCTGATCTGATTTTGAGTCTCCACAAGAAATACCAGACTTCAGCTCTGGTAGGCTTCACTTATCACCACTGGAGATTAGATATGACAGACTCACTTGTATCTCAAGATTGCATTATGCATTCATTTCTCCATGACTTAAATAAGAACACTGGGAGCCAGTGAACAAGGCTAGGCTCTCTTTATCCTGCAGATGGATAAGGAAAATGATGATTGGCTCCAAATGATTAGAGTGTGACGATATCATGATTTATGACCAGCAGTCCCAATGTGGCTACTATTCAGTGTTATGAATAAACTGAGAAAGATGTTCTCTTATGCCACATCACAAGCCAGTATCATCTGAACAGCTTGATGATGTCATGACCCAGGAATCAAGAAAAGTATTTAATTGAAGAGATGGGTAAAATGTGAAGACATGAATGCAATGATTAAAGAGGCAATGAAAATCGCTTATTTCTGCCTAACAAATGACTTGTCAGCTACAAACCATCTCCACTCGACTCTGTACTTTTTTGTATTTTGACGCAGCAGAGCCATCTTTCCTTACCACTAGAATTTTTGGCTCTTTTGGGCTTCCTTCTTACACATATTTCATGACTCGGAGAGCATGCTAAAATACAGATAAAGATTTCTTGGTTCAGACAAGCAAGCCAAGTTTATTTGCGTCTCGATGCATGTCACCAGGCCACAGAGTCTTTTAAGGAAGTATTTTTAATACAACTTTCTCTAGGCTCCTGATCTTTCAGACCCATGGCAATCCGGGGCCTCTTTTCTACTTCCCACATGTACTTTCAGTTGTGGCCTTTTTCCAATCAATTTCCAGATGTTGTTGCTTATTCATTTTATTTTCAGCACATTTTATCTTTTCCTGAACTCCTACATAATCTTCTTCTATGCCATCCTCCCTTCCCATACCCACCCCAATGAGACAAATTCCTAAACCCTGCTGCAATTACACAAAATTTAGTTGGCCCTTTCATGCCCCAGCTGACTGTGTCCTGACTCTGAAACGAAAGAGATGATTGGGCTGCAGGAAGAGCCTTTGCAGAATGAACTCCCAGCTGATGGCCAGATGCTGCTGAGGTCTAGACTGCCTATTGTGTAAAGTCTCTGTAGGGAGAAAAAAAAGTTCACTGGGACACTGAAGTACAAACCGCAGTTTGTTTTAGAGCCATTTTTTAAAAAAATCTCCTTGTCCAAATATCAAACCAGTAAGCCAGAAATGTTATTTAAATTGCTGTTGAACAATATAAAAATTACAAAGAGGTCTTGCCTTTCTGTAGTACTTCACACATTTGGCACTATTTGGAAGTGAGCACTTCCACAAAAAGCTGATTTTTGAAACATCTTTAAGTCTCAAATTGTTGCATATCTTAACAATTTTTACATAAATCTTTCCAGCATGCACTACATTTTAGAGTGTGGTGATCATAAGCTAATGTTTTCTTAATGATTCAGCACCCATGTTAATACTAGCAGCCATGCCCTAAGATCTGTGTTTGTCACTTTCCCTCACATCCAGGTTTCCCAACCTTGGCATTATTGATATTTTGGATCAGATAGTCCTTTGTTGTTGGCGAATGGCATGTACAATGTAAGATGTTTAGCAGCACCCAAGGTCTCTACCTAACAGATACAAGTAGCACCATCCCTTCAGTAGTGACGACTAATAACATTTTAATGGTGAAACTGTATACAATCACATGTTCTCAACATTGTACTGGAGGCTCTAATCAGTGCAATAAGAAAGAAAAAGGAGCAAAAAAGTATAAGGATTGAAAAATAGGGAAAAAAACATTTTCTTTATTTGCAAATAACATGACTATATACATGGAAAATTCAAAATAATCTGCAAGCTGTTAGAATTAATAAAAGTGAATTTATAGGGTAACTAGTAGCAAAATTGACACACAAAAACCAATTCTGTTTGGGAGGATGAGGAAGGGAGATCACCTGAGGTCAGGAGTTCAAGACCAGCCTGTCTAACAGGGTGAAACCATGTCACTACTAAGAATAAAAAAAATTAGCCAGGCATGGTGGTGCACACCTGTAGTCTCAGCTACTAGGAAGGCAGAGATGGCAGGATTGATTGAACCTGGGAGGCAGAGGTTGCAGTGAGCCAAGATCGCACCACTACATTCCAGCCTGGGCAACAGAGTGAGATCCCATGTCTTTAAAAAATAACAATAAATTGGGTTTCTATAACTTAAAAAATAAAGGAAAATAAAATTTTTAAAAATTCTACATACGATCAAATCAAATAATTAGAAATGAATCTAATGAAAGATGCATATGACCAAGAACTACAAAATATTAAAGAGAAATTACCCCCCACCCCTTTACAGGTCCCAGTGTGTGATGTTCCACTCCCTGTGTCCATGTGTTCTCATTGTTCGACTCCTATTTATGAGTTAGAACATGTGGTCCTTGGTTTTCTGTTCCTGTGTTAGTTTGCTGAGAATGATGGTTTCCAGCTTTGTCCATGTCCCTGAAAAGGACATGAACTCATCCTTTTTTATGGCAACATAGTATTCCATGGTGTATATGTGCCACATTTTCTTTATCCAATATATCATTGATGGGCATTTGGGTTGGTTTCAAGTCTTTGCTATTATGAATAATGTTGCAATAAACATATGTGTGCATGTGTCTTTATAGTAGAATAATTTGTAATCCTTTGGGTATATACCCAGTAATGGGATTGCTGGATCAAATGGTATTTCTGGTTCTAGATACTTGAACAATCACCACTCTGTCTTCCACAATGGTTGAACTAATTTACACGCCCACCAATGGTGTAAAAGAGTTCCTGTTTCTCCACAACCTCTCCAGCATCTGTTTTTTTCTAACTTTAATGATCACCATTCTAACTGGCGTGAGATGATATCTCATTGTGGGTTTGATTTGCATTTCTCTAATGATCAGTGGTGATGAGCTTTTTTTATATGTTGTTGGCTGCATAAATATCTTCTTTTGAGAATTGTCTGTGCATATCCTTTGCCCACTTTTGAATGGGTTTGTTTGTTTCTTGTACATTTGTTTAAGTTTCTTGTAGGCTCTGGATATTAGCCCTTTGTCAGATGGATAGATTGTAAAACTTTTCTCCCATCCTGTAGGTTGCCTGCTCACTCTGATGGTAGTTCCTTTTGCTGTGCCAAGCTCTTTAGTTTAATGAGATCCCATTTGTCAATTTCAGCTTTTGTTGCCATTGCTTTTGGTGTTTTAGTCATAAAGTCTTTGCTCATGCCTATGTCTTGAATGGTGTCACCTAGGTTTTCTTCTAGTGTTTTTATGATTTTAGGCCTTTATTGTTTAAGTCTTTAATCCATCTTGAGTTAATTTTTGTATAAGGTGTAACGAAGTGGTCCAGTTTCAGTTTTGTGCATATGGCTAGCTAGTTTTCCCAACACCATTTATTAATTAGGGAATCCTGTCCCCATTGCTTGTTTTTGTCAGATTTGTCAAAGATCAGATGGTTGTAGATGTGTGGAGTTATTTCTGAGGCCTCTGTTCTGTTACATTGGTCTATATATCTGTTTTGGTACCAGTACCATGCTGGTTTGGTTACTGTACTATTGTAGTGTAGTTTACTTTGTAGTATAGTTTACCTTATAATATAGTATCCTTTGGTTACTGTACCTTTTTAGTATAGTTTGAACTCAGTAGCATGATGCCTCCAGCTTTGTTCTTTTTGTTTAGGATTGTCTTGGCTATATGGCCTTTTTTTTGTTCCATATGAAATTTAAAGTAGTTATTTCTAACTCTGAGAAGAAAGTCAATGGTAGCTTGATGGATATAGCAATGAATCTATAAATTACTTTGGGCAGTATGGCCATTTTCACGATATTAATTCTTCTTATCCATGAGCATGGAATGTTTTTCCATTTGTTTATGTCCTCTTGTATTTCCTTGAGCAGTGGTTTGTAGTTCTCCTTGAAGAAGTCCTGCACATCCCTTGTAAGTTGTATTCCTAGATATTTTATTCTCTTTGTAGCAATTGTGAATGGGATTTCACTCATCATTTGGCTCTTTGTTTGTCTATTATTGCTGTATATGAATGCTTGTGATTTTTGCATATGGATTTTGTATCCTGAGACTTTGCTGAAATTGCTTATCAGCTTAAGGAGATTTTGGGCTGAGATGACGGGGTTTTCTAAATATACAATCATGTCATCTGCAAACAGGGACAATTTGACTTCCTCTCTTCCTATTTGAATACTTTTATTTCTTTCTCTTGCCTGATTGCCTTGGTCAGGACTTCTACTACTATGTTGAATAAGAGTGTTGAGAGAGGGCATCCTTGTCTTGTGCCGGTTTTCAAAGGGAATACTTCCAGTCTTTACCCATTCAAGATGATACTGGCTGTGGGTTTGTCATAAATAGTTCTTATTATTTTGAGATACATTCCATCAGTACCTAGTTTATTGAGATATTTTAGCTGAAGGGGCATTGAATTTTATTGAAGGCCTTTTCTGCATCTATTGAGATAACTGTGTGGCTTTTGTCATTGTTTCTGTTTATGTGATGGATTACATTTATTGATTTGCATATGTTGAACCAGCCTTGCATCCCAGGGATGAAGCCTACTTGATCATGGTAGATAAGCTTTTTGATGTGCTGCTGGATTCTGTTTGCCAGTATTTTATTGGGAATATTTTGCATCGATGTTCATCAGGGATATTGGCCTAAAATTTCCTTTTTTATTGTGTCTTTTCCAGGTTTTGGTATCAGGATGATGCTAGCCTCATAAAATGAGTCTATTGTTTGGAATAGTGTCAGAAGGAATGATACAGCTCCTCTTTGTGCCTCTGGTAGACTTTGGCTGTGGTCCATCTGGTCCTGTGCTTTTTTCGGTTGGTAGGGTATTAATTATTGCCTCAATTTCAGAACTTGTTTTTTGTCCATTCAGGGATTTGACTGCTTCCAGGTTTAGTCTTGGAAGGAAGTATGTGTCCAGGAATTTATCCATTTCTTCTAGATTTTTAAATTAATTTGCATAGAGGTGTTTATAGTATTATCTGATGGTAGTTTGTGTTTCATGTTGCATTAAGTTGGATAAAAGACATGCCCAGAATTGTTATGAAAGAAGATATACAAATGGCCAATAAATATCTGAAAAGGAATGCAAAATCATTACTCTTTAGAGATAGCAAATTTAAACCACAGATACCATCACACAGCCCGCAGAATGGCTAAAATTGAAATGGTTGGCAATGTCAAGTGTTAACAAGAGTGTGAAACAACTGGATTGCTGGTGAAAGTGTACATTGGTACAACCTGTTTGGAAAACTATTTGGCAGTACCTCATCAAGCTAAATCTCTACCCACTTTATTGCCCAGCAATTATACTTCTAAGTACATATATAAGAGAAATAAATGCATATGTTTATTTTAAAAAGACATAAGAACATGAACAAGAATGCTCACACCAGTTTCATTCATGATAGCAAAAGACTAAAAATAACTGTACGTCAAATAGATCATGAATAAATAACAGTGTAAAAATTCACAGTGTATTGCTGTACTCATACAGCAATGAAAAAGAATAAACTAGTCCAGTGGTAAATATTTAACAACTGCCTCTCCAGTGAGGGAAAAAGTCTTGATTTGTAGCATTTCCTGATTTTGTGGTATAAATACTCCCACCATGGCCAATTTCAAGTTACCAACATGAAGTCACAGAATGCAGCATTGGAAAGAAATGTGTACAACTGCAAGCTGTGTGAGCCAGCTGCAGCACACCACTGTGTTACTAATACATGCACCAATATTAAGGAATCTCTCATACCCTATGCTGAACAAAATAAGTCAGAAAGTAGAAAGTGTCCATTTCTTGCTTTTTTATATTAATTAGAAGAATAAGAAAAAATATTTGATAATGATAGAAGTCAGAAGAAAAGATTACTATGGAGAATTGGTCTTGATAGGGAAGCAGGACAGAAAAATCTTTCTAGGATACTAGAACTATTTTATATCTCACTTTACTCAGTGATTACACAGCAATATATCTCTCATACCTTGATAGATTTACATAAAAATTCATCAAGCTGTAAACATAAAATTAGCGTGCTTTATATGCTTTACTGTATATATATATAATATATATATGTAATATATATATGTAATATATATATATTTAAATTTTCAAGTAGGATACTGTTGAGTAAATGTAGCTAATTAAGCATACAATTTTTTGTTTCATTTTGAAATCTGATTAAAGGAATAGAATTTTTTCAGGCCAAGACCCATCAGAATGGGGCAAATAGGAGAAGAGACCACAAAATATTTGAAGCTAGAAAAACACTGGACAAGAGGTAATTACTAGTATGAGAAAACTAAATCTAAGCTACCAGTGGAGAAGGCCAATATCAACCTATTTACATCACAGATTCTCCACGGAATTCAGAAATTAATGCAGAATTTACCATTAAAAACAAAAGGAGGCAAATGGTGCCAAACAAGGAAGGTTGGTGGACAGCTTCCAGATATGAAAAAAACAGGTCAAATATTAAAATTCAGGAATCAGAATGTCCTCTGGGTTTTCATAAACAACATGGGAATCTAGAAGACAATAGAGAAATATTTTTTAAAAAATATTAAGAAAAAGATTTACAAACTAGACATATCATACCAAAGAAGATATCAATCAAGTATGAGGATAGAAGAAAGAATATTTTAGACATGCAAGAATTCATAAATTTTTCTCTCATAAATCTTTTCTCTGGAAGTTATTAGAGACTATATTCTACCAAACTGAAGGAGTCAACTAAGAGGGAGGATTCTGGCAACAGGAAATCCAAAGTAAAGGGAATCCTAAGCTGATGGTAGCAGTGATCCCAAAATCATCTCTCTTAATAGTAATAGGGAGTAACCTGTCCATATTTGAAATTGTAAAAGGCTTAGATAAATTTCTTCAGAAGTATGAAATAGATAGAGTACCTAGTATGTCTGAACATCTGAAGATGCTCAGTTGGCAATGTTTGAAGCTGGTTGTGTTATTTGTAGAAAATTAAGCTAGCAAATGACACCCTTTGCCCATTCTCCACCCAAAAGAAAGATATTAACTTCAGGGAACATGAATATTTGTTGTAGGTTACTTCATAGCATTTTTTAAAATTTTTAATAACAAAAGCAATAAATACTGCTCTAAGCAAAATAACTATAAAATTATACTGAGAAATTATATTGAGGATATAAAGTGTGTGCATATATATTTGGCATAGGGAGAGAAAAGATAATCAAGCCTCATCCTCCATGAAGAAAGTTGAATAGATAATGCCTAAACTGAGAACCGAGAAGTAGCAATACAGTATGCTATTCAGATATATGAAAATGAATAAAACAAATAGCTAAAAAATTAATTTTTTGAGGAGAAGGAATGTGAGACTAGAGGTAGGATCCAGCTATTGTTTTCCTATAACAAGCTTTGGAAAATCATTTGATTCTTTATACTACATAAATGTACAATTTTGATATACATGGTTTTTAAAAACTACAAACGTTTGACAATGTTCAGGTAAAGGCTATAAGAGGCAGATATTGGCCAGGCGTGGTGGCTCATGCCTGTGATCCCAGATCTTTGGGAGGCTGAGGCAGGTGGATCACCTGAGGTCAGGAGTTCAAGACCAACCTGGCCAACATGCTCAAACCCCATCTCAACAAAAATACAAAAATCAGCTGGGCATGATGGCAGGTGCCTCTAATCCCAGTTACTTGGTAGGCTGAGGGGGGAGAATTGCTTGAACCTGAGAGGCAGAGGTTGCAGTCAGCTGAAATCATGCCATTGTACTCCATCCTGGGATCCTGGGTGGCAGAGTAAGACTCCCTCTCAAAAAAAAAAAAAAAAAAAAAAAAAAAAAAAAAAAAAAAAAAAAAAAAAAAAAAAGAAGAAGAAGAAGAAAAAAGAGGCAGATATTTTAAAATTAGAGCTCTTGGAAATTAAATATATAATTATTGAAAAAAAATTTTTAAAACCTCTATAAATGCCCATCCATAGACAACTGGTTTTCAGCAAAGGTATAAAGGCGATTGAGTGGAGAAAAGACAAACCTTCTGACAAACGGTGGTGGGCCAAGTCAACATTAATATTTACAAAAAGTAAACTTTTGATCTATATGTTTCACCATATATAAAAATTAAGTCAGTCACAATGGATCACAGACCTAAAGGTAAAACCTAAAAGAAAGACAGTCTACATGACTTTGGATCAGGTAACTATTTTGTATCTATGACACCCTAAGCACAATTCATAAATAAATAAATAGATAAATTGCACTTCATCACAATTTAAAATTTTTACTTTCTGAACAACACTGTGAAGAGTATGAAAAAACAAGCCAGAGGCTGGAAGAAAATATTTACAAAACATACAACTAAGAAGGTACTTGAATCCAGAATATATAAAGAACTCCCAAAACTCAATTATAGGAAAATAAATGACACAACAAAAAAAATATTTGAACAGACAATTAACCCAAGAAGATATACAGGTGGCAAACAAGTACATTCTAAAATGCTCAACATCTCTAATCATCAGGGGAATGTAAATTTAAACTATAACAGCATATCACTGTACACTTATTTAAAGGGCTAAAATTTAAAAGATTGACCCTACCAAGTATTGGCAAGAATGTAGAGAAATGGAGAATCTCATAAACTACTGGCGAAAATGTGTAATGGTACAAGCACTTTGGAAAACAGTTTATCAGTTTTCTTAAATAGTTAAATACACATCTATCATATAATCTAGACATTCTACTTCTATATATTTATTCAAGAGAAAGGAAAGTGTATGCCCATAGAAAGACTTGTGCAGGAATGTCCATGGCAACTTATTTATTTGTTTATTGAAACAGAGTCTTGCTCTGTTGCCAAGGCTGGAGTGCAATAGCATGATCTTGGTTGACTGCAACCTCTGCCTCCTGGGCTGAGGTGATTACCCAGCCTCAGCCTCCTAAGTAGCTGAGACTACAGGTGCAAGCCACCATGCCCAGTTAATTTTTGTATTTTTGTGTAGAGACGGAGTTTTGCCATACTGCCAAAGCTGGTCTCAAATTTTTGGGCTCAAGCAATCTGCCTGCCTCAGCCTCCCAAAGTGTTGGGACTACAGGTGTGAGCCACTGGGCTCAGCCTCAACTTTATTCTTAATGACCAAAAACTAGGGCCAACCCCAAATGTCTGTCAATGGGTGAATACATACACAAACTATGATGTCTCTGTACAACAAAATACTATTCAGCAATAAAAAGGAATGAACTATTGATACAAACTGTAACATGAATGAACCTCAAAATAATTACACTGAGAGAAAGAAGCTAGACAAAAAGAAACACTTACTGTATAATTCCACTTATATAAATTTCTAGAAAATTAAAGGAAATATAAAATGACAACCCACACAGTGGCTCAAGTATGTAATCTTAGCTACTGAGGGGACTGAGGCAGAAGAATCACTTGAGGCCAGGAATTCAAGACAAGCCTGGGCAACATGGTGAGACTTCAGCTGTAAAACAAATTTTTTAAAAATCATAATAATTCTTTAAATTGACAAAAATAATCAGATCAGTGGCTGGCAGATGGTATGAGGTGGAGAGAACAATAGGGAGAAATTCCAAATGACACAAGGAACTTTTCAAGGGGAATAGATATGTTCATTATTTTGACTCTAGTGTTAGTTTCACAGGTGTGTATACATTTGCCAAAATGTATTAAATTATCCATTTTTAATATGCACGACATTAAATTGTTGTATGTTAATTATACGCCTGCAATGTTATTTTTAAAATATTAAGGCCATAAGAGACAAGGAAAGATTGAAGAACCATCATAGTTTGGAGGACAATAGACATGACGATTAAATGCAATGTGAGGCCGGGCGCGGTGGCTCAAGCCTGTAATCCCAGCACTTTGGGAGGCCAAGGCGGGTGGATCACGAGGTCAAGAGATCGAGACCATCCTGGTCAA